>NC_134392.1:300000-549954 GCF_035582795.1 Mycteria americana | reverse complement strand
GGTTTGGGGGGGGCCTTGGAATGGGGGGCGTGGCCCGGGGGGTTTGGGGACCCCCATGGAGGTGGGGGGACCCCAAGGGTTGGGGGGGGGGGCTCATGGAACGGGGGAACCCGAGGGGTGCGGGGGGGGGGGGGGGGGTGTCCCGCAGCTCACGGGCTCCGGGGGTGGGGTGGGGGCGTGGCTTTTTGCACGATGGGCGTGGCTTTTCCCCGCGTTGTGGGCGTGGCTTCGCTTCTCTGGGCGTGGCTTGGGGCAGGAGTGGGCGCGGCGTCCGGTGCCGCGCGCGGCGGGGCGGGGCGGGGGTGGGCGGGGCGTGGCGAGCGGGTGGCTCCACCTTAAGGCGCGCGCGGGGCGCGCGGCGGCGGCGGCGGCGGCGGCGGCTCCTCCTTAAGGCGCGGGCGGGCGGCGGCGGCGGCCGGTGCGAGGCCGCGGGGCTGCGGCGGGGCGGGAGGGAGGGGGGGGCGGGCGGAGGAGGAGGAGGAGGAGGAGGCGGAGGAGGAGGAGGAGGAGGAGGAGGAGGAGGAGGAGGAGGGCGGGGGCCATGGCGGGGCCGCCGCCGCCGCCGCCGGGCCCGGAGGCACCGCGGTACCAGGAGTGGATCCTGGATACGATCGATTCGTTACGATCGCGGAAGGCGCGGCCCGATCTCGAACGGATCTGCCGCATGGTGCGGCGGCGGCACGGCCCCGAGCCCGAACGGACGCGGGCCGAGCTGGAGAAGCTCATCCAGCAACGGGCCGTGCTCCGCGTCAGCTACAAGGGCAGCATCTCCTACCGCAACGCCGCCCGCGTCCAGCCGCCGCGCCGCCCGCCGCCGCCGCCGCCGCCGCCGCCGCCGCCGCCCGCCCGCCGCGCCGAGCCGCCCGTCAGCCTCCGCGACGCCGCCCGCTACCTCGGCGGCGACGGGCGATTGACCCGCGGGCGCCTGCAGGGATCGGCGTTACCGGCCGACGGGGGGCTCGGGGCCACCGGGGGGCCCTGCGGTGGCGGTGGCGGTGGGTCGGGGCCCGGACCCGCGCCGGGAGCCGGCGGTAGCGGCGGGGGCGGCTGGAGCGCACCCGCCTCGCCACCATCGCCATGGCCCGCGCCGAGCGCGGACGCGGGGCCGCCGGCAGGGCCCGAAAGGTGAGGGGGGAACCGGGGGGGGGGGGGGGTGTGAGGGGACGGCGGGGACCCCTGAGGGGGTGGAGGGGACCGGGGGGGGGGGGGGGCTGGGGACCCCTGAGGGGACCGGGGGGGGGGGAGCGGGGGGCCTGAGGTGGCGCCGGGGACCCCTGAGGGGACGGTGAGGGGATGGCGGGAACCGGGGCGGGGGGTGGGGGGGGTCCGAGGAGTCGTGAGGGGACAGCGGGGACCCCTGAGGGGACCGAGGGGGCTGGGGGACCGTGAGGGGACAGCGGGGACCCCTGAGGGGGACCGTGGGTGCCGTGAGGGGACGGTGGGGACCCCTGAGGGGGCCGTGAGGGGACCTGAGGGGATGGCGGGCACCGGGGGGGGCATGAGGGGACCGGGGGACACCCTGAGGGGGTGGCGAGGGGCCTGAGGGGACCTGGGGGACCTGAGGGGACAGTGGGGACCTGGGGGGGCTGAGGGGACAGGGGGGTCCATGAGGGGACAGGGGGGTCCGTGAGGGGACAGTGGGTCCCTGGGGGGGCTGAGGGGCCAGGGGGTACCTGGGGGGGCCGTGAGGGGACAGGGGGTACCTGGGGGTCCGTGAGGGGACAGGGGGGTCCATGAGGGGACAGGGGGTACCTGGGGGGTTCGTGGGGGGTCCGTGAGGGGACAGGGGGTACCTGGGGGGTCCGTGAGGGGACAGGGGGTACCTGGGGGGGCTGAGGGGCCAGGGGGTACCTGGGGGGGCCATGAGGGGACAGGGGGGTCCATGAGGGGACAGGGGGTACCTGGGGGGTCCGTGAGGGGACAGGGGGTACCTGGGGGGGCTGAGAGGACAGGGGGGTCCGTGAGGGGACGGGGGGGTACCTGGGGGGGCCGTGAGGGGACAGTGGGTACCTGGGGGGGCTGAGGGGACAGGGGGGGTCCATGAGGTGACAGGGGGGGACCGTGAGGGGACAGTGGGGACCGGGGACCCCTGAGGGGATGGGGGGTCCATGAGGGGACAGGGGTAGTCAGGGGGCACTGGGAGGGGACGGTGGGGGCTGAGGGGTTGGGGGGTCCCCAGGCCCGGGGGGGGGGTGTGTGTGCTGCAAAATTGGGGGTTCCTGGGGTGTAGGGGAGCCCATCAGGACTTGGGGGTCTGGGTTTTGGGGGGGGGGTGGTCTTGTGGCATTGGGGTCAAGGTGCAGCTTTGAGGGTCCCCCAGCTTTTGGGGGGGCTGTGGATTTTTAAGGGGGGGGCTGCAGGTTTTGGGGGGGGGGGTTCCCAGATTTAGGGGGACCCTGTGAAATCGTGGTAGGGCTGCACTTTTAGGGGACACCCCCCCTCTTATTCCCATACCCCCCCAGCCCCCCCGCAGCGGCACCGAGGTATCGGCGAGGGAGGAGGAGGAAGAAGAAGAGGATGAGGAGGAAGACGGGACGGGCTCGGAGGCCTCGGAGGACGGGGGGGCCCCCCGGCAGCTGAACGGCGAGGGTCGGGGGGGCCCCCCACTTCGCCCCCCTGGGCAGCCCCCCCCCGAGCGGCCCCCCCAGCCCAAGGCTTGCTCGCCGGGGGAGAGCGCCTGCCACCACCTGGCCCCCCTCAAAAAAGAGGGGGCTTTCGGGCAGCCCGACAGAGCAGGTGACCCCCCTGTGGGGACCCAGGGGTTTGGGGGGGCTGCGTCTTGGGGGGCTGTTTGGGGGAGAGGGTCCTGAGCGGGTTGGGGGGGGCATGGGGCTGATGGCAGGGGCAGGGGGCAGTTTGGGGGAGAGGGTCCGGGGGGGTTGGGGGAATGTGGGGGGGGCATGAGGCTGATTGGGGGGGGGGGGGCAGTTTGGGGGGGGTAAGGGTGTTGGGGGGCAGTTTGGGGCACTTGGGGGGGGGGCAGTTTGGGGGGGCAGAGCACTGGGCGGGGGCAGTTTGGGGGCCAAGGGAGGCAGTTGTGGGGATCACGGTTCTGTGGGGTTATGGGGCACTGGGGGGCTGGTTTGGGGGGTCAGGGTAGTGGGGAGCAGTTATGGGGCACTGGGGGCTGTTTTGGGGGGGTCAAGGCAGTGGGGGGGCAGTTATGGGGCACTGGGGGGCAGTTTTGGGGGGGTCAGGGCAGTGGGGGGGGCAGTTATGGGGTACTGGGGGCTGTTGGGGGGTTCAGGGCAGTGGGGGGGTCAGTTATGGGGCACTAGAGGACAGTTGGGGGGGTCAAGGCAGTGGGGGGGCAGTTATGGGGCACTGGGGGACTGTTGGGGGGGTCAGGGCAGTTATGGGGCACTGGGGGGCTGTTGGGGGGGTCAGGGCAGTGGGGGGCAGTTATGGGGCACTGGGGGGCTGTTGGGGGGTCAGGGCAGTGGGGGGGTCAGTTATGGGGCACTGGGGGACAGCTTGGGGGGGTCAGGGCTCTGTGGGGGGGCAGTTTGGGGGTGCTGGGGGGGTCAGGGTGCAGGGGGGGCAGTTTGGGGGTTCAAGGCGTGGGGGAGGCAGTTATGGGGACTGAGGGGGACAGTTTGGGGGGTGAGGGTGCTGCGGGGGCAGTTTTGGGGGGCGCAGGGATTTGGGGACAGTTTGAGGGGGGGGGGGGCAGTTAGGGGACAGCCCTGGGGTGAGGGCCTGACCCCGCCGTGTCCCCACAGTGTCCCCAGCCCTGGCGGGCGCGGAGCCCTCGGTGCCCCTGTCCCCAGGCCGGCCGGGACCCCAGGCCGCCAACGGGGCCCCCTTCAGCTGCACGTGAGTCTGGGGGGGGGGGGGCCCCCGTGTGTGTCGTGTGTGTGTGTGTCCCCCCCCCTCCTCGCCATGTGTGCGTGTGTCCCCGGGTGACACCGTCCCCCCCCGCCCCGATGACACTTGTCCCCACTGTCCCCAGGGCCGGGAAGAAGGAGAAGGCATCCGACCCCGTGGAGTGGTCCGTGCGGGACGTGGTGGATTACTTCACCGAGGCCGGCTTCCCCGAGCAGGCCACCGCCTTCCAGGAGCAGGTAGGTCCCCCGTTGTCACCCCCCGCCCCCCGTGTCACCCCCCCCCCACACCCCCCATGTCACCGTCACCCCCCCCCCCCCAGTGTCCCCTCTGTCCCCCGTGGGCGTCCCTGCTCGCTCCGTCCCCGTCCCCGTGGTGTCTCTGCTGATGCTGTTCCCGTGGGTGCACCCGCTGTCCCCGTGGTGTCGTCCCCCTCCCACCACGGTGTCCCCACAAGTGTCCCTGCGCCCCCTGTCCCTGTGGGTGTCCCCATAATGTCCCCAGGGGCGTCCCCTGTTGTCCCCCCCCATCCCCACAGGTCCCCCCCAATGTCTCCAGGGCCATCCCCGTGGGTGACCCCACCGACGCTGTCCCCAGCTGATGTCCCCCGTCCCTGGGTGTCCCACTTGCCCCTGTCCCCATGGGTGTCCCCTTGTCCCCAGGGGTTTCCCCCAAGCCCCCCCCCCCCCCCCCCGTGTCTCCAGGGCCATCTGCACAGGTGTCCCCACTGATCCCCCCATCTCTGGGTGTCCCTTGTATCCCCTTAGGGTGTCCCTGGGGGTGTCCCCTTGTCCCTGGGGGTGTCCCCAAAGTGCCCCCCCCATCCCCCCCCTCTGCCCACCCCCACTCCTCCCACCCGTGCCCATCCCACTCTCCATCGTCCCCTTGGGCCACCCTGGGGTGGACACCCCCCCCGTAGGTGCCCCCCCACTCCGTGGGTGTCCCCTTGTCCCCAGGGGTGTCCCCAAGAGCCCCCCTACCGCTCCCATCCCACCCCCCACCATCCCCCTCAGGCCACCCCGGGGTGGATCCCCCCCCAATCCCATGGGTGCCCCCCACTCCTGGGGTGGGTCCCAATATCCCACGGGTGCCCCCCCCACCCCATGGGTTCCCCCCCCCCATCCCCAGCTGTGTCCCCTTGTCCCCAAGGGGTCTGTGTGTGTGTCCCCATGCCCACCCCCCCCCATCCCACCCGCCAGCATCTCCCTGGGGCCATCCCACGGGGTGCCCCCCCCAGTCCCACGCGTGCCCCCCCCCCCGCCCTGTGGGGGTGTCCCCACTCCCCCCCGTGTCCCCAAGCTCTGTGTGTGTGTGTGTGTGTGTGTGTGTGTCCCCTCCATGCCCACCCTCACTCCTCCCACCCTCCCCCTGGGGCCATCCACAGCTGCCCGCTCCTTCATCCTTTTGGGTGCCCCCCCCCAATCCCACACGTGCCCACCCCCACCCCCGTAGGGTGTCCCCACTCCCCCCCCGTGTCCCCAAGCTCTGTGTGTGTGTGTGTGTGTGTGTGTGTGTGTGTGTCCCCATGCCCACCCTCACTCCTCCCACCCTCCCCCTGGGGCCATCCCACAGCCTCCATCCTCTCGGGTGCCCCCCCCCCCCCCAATCCCACGCGTGCCCCCCGCCCCCGTGGGGGTTCCCCCACTCCCCCCCGTGTTCCCAAGGTGCATGTGTGTGTGCGTGTGTGTGTGCGTGTGTGTGTGTGTCCATGCCCACCCCCGCCCATCCCACCCACCCTCCCCCTGGGGCCATCCCACAGCTGCCCGCTCCTCCATCCTTTTGGGTGCCCCCCCCCCCCAATCCCACGCGTGCCCCCCCCCCCCCCCCCCCGCCCTGTGGGGGTGTCCCCACTCCCCCCCCGTGTCCCCAAGCTGTGTGTGTGTGTGTGTGTGTGTGTGTCCCCATGCCCACCCTCACTCCTCCCACCCTCCCCCTGGGGCCATCCCACAGCCACCCGCTCCTCCATCCTCTCGGGTGCCCCCCCCCCCCCCCCCCCAATCCCACGCGTGCCCCCCCGCCCCGCGGGGGTTCCCCACTCCCCCCCGTGTCCCCAAGCTCTGTGTGTGTGTGTGTGTGTTCATGTGTGTCCATGCCCACCCCCGCCCATCCCACCCACCCTCCCCCTGGGGCCATCCCACAGCCTCCATCCTCGGGTGCCCTCCCCCCCCCCCCCCAATCCCACGCGTGCCCCCCCGCCCCGTGGGGGTTCCCCCACTCCCCCCCATGTCCCCAAGCTGTGTGTGTGTGTGTGTGTGTGTGTCCCTCCATGCCCATCCCACCCTCCCCCTGGGGCCATCCCACAGCCGCCCGCTCCTCCATCCTTTTGGGTGCCCCCCCCCCAATCCCACGCGTGCCCCCCGCCCCGCGGGGGTGTCCCCACTCCCCCCCATGTCCCCAAGCTCTGTGTGTGTGTGTGTGTGTTCATGTGTGTCCATGCCCACCCCCGCCCATCCCACCCACCCTCCCCCTGGGGCCATCCCACAGCCTCCATCCTCTCGGGTGCCCCCCCCCCAATCCCACGCGTGCCTCCCGCCCCGCGGGGGTGTCCCCACTCCCCCCGTGTCCCCAAGCTCTGTGTGTGTGTGTGTGTGTCCCTCTCATGCCCACCCTCACTCCTCCCACCCTCCCCCCTCCCCCTGGGGCCATCCCACAGCCGCCCGCTCCTCCATCCTCTCGGGTGCCTCCCCCCAATCCCACGCGTGCCCCCCGCCCCGCGGGGGTTCCCCCACTCCCCCCCGTGTCCCCGCCGCCCCCCCAGGAGATCGACGGGAAGTCGCTGCTGCTGATGCAGCGGGGCGGACGTGCTGACCGGGCTCTCCATCCGCCTGGGCCCCGCGCTCAAGATCTACGAGTACCACGTGAAGCTGCTGCAGCGCAGCCACTTCCAGGAGGAGGAGCCGCCCCCGGAGCCCTTCCCCGCCTGAGCCCCGCGGGGGGGGGGAGGGCACGGCGGGGGGGGGGGACACACGGACACACACACGGGGCACGGGGGGGGGGGGGGCGGCGGCACGGGGAGGGAGGGGGGGGGCACCCCAAAATCGGGGGGGGAGGGGACGGGGGGGAACCCCGGTATCCGGGAGGGCCCCAGCCCGAGGCGGGGCGGCCCCGCAACCCCCCCCGCGCAGAGACTTTGGGGGGGTGGTTGGTTGGGGGGGGGGGGGGTGGTGTCCCCCCCTCTCCTTTTTGGGGGTCCCCTCGCCTGTTGGGGGTCCCCTCGCCTGTTGGGGGGGTCCACCCTCTCTCTTGGGGGGGGTCCCCCCCTCTCTTTTGGGTGTCCCCTCTCCTTTTGGGGTCCCCGCCCTCTCTCTTGGGGGGGTCCACCCTCTCTTTTGGGGGCCCCCTCTCCTTTTGGGGGGGTCCCCCATCTCTTTTGGGGGTCCACCCTCTCCTTTTGGGGGGGTCCACCCTCTCCTTTTGGGGGGTTCCCCCTCTTTTGGGGGGGTCCTACCCTCTCTCTTTTGGGGGGTCCTCTCTTTTGGGGGGGTCCACCCTCTCTTTTGGGGGGGTCCCCTCTCTTTTGGAGGGGGCTCTACCCTCTCTCTTTTGGGGGGGCCCTCTCTTTTTGGGGGGGGGTCTACCCTCTCTTTTGGGGGGTCCCCTCTCTTGGGGGGGGTCTACCCCCTCTTTTCGGGGTCTACCCTCTCTTTTGGGGGGGTCTATCCTCTCTTTGGGGGGTCACCCCTCTCTTAGGGGGGTATCCTCTCTTGGGGGGGGCACCCCTCTTTCGGTGGGGTACTCTCTTTGGGGGGGGTCACCCGTCTCTTTAGGGGTCCACCCCCTCTTTTGGAGGGGTGTCACCCCTCTTTTTGGGGGGTGTACTCGCTTTTAGGGGGGTCACCCCTCTTTGGGGGGGGGTCACCCTCTTTGGGGGGGGCACCCCTTTTTAAGGGGGCCCCCCCTTTTCTTGGGGGGGGGGGGGGGATTTTTATCGTGAGGGGATGGGTCGGTTGGGGGGCGCTGCCCGGAGACGTTTTAACCTGCCCCAGCCTGTGCCCCCCCCACCCCCTTACCCAAATTGGGGTGCGCCCCCCCCCCCCCCCACTTTGCCACGAGGGGGGGGGTCTGGCCCCCCCCGCCCCCCCCCCCCCAATCGTGGTCTGTGCCCCTCCCCCCTTCCCGGGCCTGGCTTGTTTTGGGGTTTTTTAAATAAAAATGGAAAAAAGCAGAGGAAAAAAAATTAAACACCGCCCCCCCCCCCCCCCCCGGGGTTATGGGGGGGTCTGGGGGCTTTGGGGGGGGGGGTCTGGGGGCTTTTTGGGGGCGTCTGGGGCCTCTTTAGGGGGTGGTGCCCCCCCATTTAGGGGGGTTCAGGCCTCTTGCGGCCCCCCCCCTCCCCCCTAAGGCACCCCGGGGGGGGGGGGGGGGGGGCATGGGTGTTTGGGGGGGGCTTAGGGGTGTTGGGGGGGAGGAGGGGGCTTCACGGGGGGGGGTCCCCAAGGTGGGGGACCCAGGGCGGCTTGGGGGGGGGGGGGTGTGTCTCTGTAGGGGGGGTCCCTAAGGGCCCCTAGTGGGGAGGGGGGCTCCGTGCGCATGCGCCCACCCTCCACCACGCCAGGTGGCGCCCGCGCTGCCAGTCCCCGCCGCGTACCGCGCATGCGCCGTCCCCTTCCCGAAGCCACAGCGGGCAAGGGTGGGCGAGACGGTGGCCGGCGAGGATCTGAAAACCTTCAGCGCTGCCCTTCGCGCCGAGCGGACGGTGGCCCGGCGGGTCCAGACCGCGCATGCGCGGTGCGCTGTTTGTGCATTCTGGCTGCGCGGCGGCGGCGCTGGCTGCGGGGGAAGATGGCGGCGTCCTCGCTGGAGCAGAAGCTCTCCCGGTTGGAGGCGAAGCTCAAGCAGGAGAACCGCGAGGCCCGCCGCCGGATCGACCTCAACCTCGACATCAGTCCTGCCCGGGCCCGGCCTAGTAAGGCGCAGCCGGGGGAAGGGGAGGGCTGGAACCGGGCCCAGGCCCGGGCGGGGACGGCTGAGGCGATTGGGGGCGGGGGGGGGGGGGGGAGGGAAGCTGGGGTTAGGGGCCCCCCTCATAGTTGGGGCCTTATTAAGAGGTCTGGGGGCTGCTTTAGGAGCTCGGAGGGGGGGGGGGACTTGAGGCTGTGGTGCGGGGAGCGGGGGGGTAGCAGAGGGGGATTGGGCTGTATTGGGAGGAGTGGGGGGGGCTGAGGCTGTTTGAGGGGTGTTGGGGGGTGGTCGAGGCCGTTTTAGGGGTGTTGGGGGCGGATGGGGCTGTTTGAGGAGCGCTGGGAGGCTGCGGAGGCCAAGAGAGGAGTGTTGGGGGGTGGCCGAGGTCAACTTAGGGGTATTGGGGGGTGGCTGGGGGGGTTTTAGTGGTATCGGGGGGCAGCTGAGGCACTCTTAATATTATGGAGCATAGTTATGGCAGTTTGGGGGGTATTGGGGGGCAGTTTGGGGTTATTGGGGGGCAGCTGAAGTGGTCTTAAGATTACCGGCGGTAGTTATAGCAGTTTGGGGGGTACTGGGGACAGTTTAGGGGTACTGGGGGGTGATTGAGGCTGGTTTAGGAGTATTGGGGGGGCTCTTGGGGGAAGTTGAGTCTGGTTTAGGGGTATTGGGGGGCTCTTGGGGGCAGTTGAGTCTGGTTTAGGGGTATTGGGGGGCTCTTGGGGGCAGTTGTGGCTGGTTTAGGGGTATTGGGGGGCTCTTGGGGGCAGTTGTGGCTGGTTTAGGGGTATTGGGGGGCTCTTGGGGGAAGTTGTGACTGGTTTAGGGGTATTAGGGGGCAGTTGAGTCTGGTTTAGGGGTATTGGGGGGCTCTTGGGGGCAGTTGAGGCTGGTTTAGGGGTATTAGGGGGCAGTTGAGGCTGGTTTAGGGGCATGGGGGGGCAGTTGAGGCCCTTTTAGGGGTATTTGGGGCAGTTGAGGCTGTTTTAGGAGTGTTGGGGGCAGTTGAGGCCATATCGGGGGGGTATTGGGGGGCAGTTGAGGCCGTTGTGGGGGTATCTGGGGGGAGTTGAAGCAGCGGGGGGGTTTCTGGGGGGGAGTTGAGGCTGGTTTAGGGGTGTTGGGGGCAGCTGAGGTGCCATGGGGGCACTGGGGTGTTATTGAGGGACTGCAGCGATATTGGGGGGCCGTTGAGGCCATGTTAGGCAAAACAGGGGGGCATGGGGGGTATTTGGGGCCGTATGGGGGTTATTTGAGGGCAGCTGAGGGGGGGTTGTGGGCAGTTGGGGCTGTACTGGGGGTACGAGGGCTTTACTGGGTGAACTGGGGGGGGGCACAAAGGCTTTACTGGGGGCAGCGGGGCTGTACTGGGGACTGCTGGAGGCAGCGCAGGAGTTTGGGGGTTCCCGGAAGCATTTTGGGGGGGTGGGGGGGGGGTGTCACCGCCGCAATTACCACCCTGAGGAGCCGCTTTGGGGGGGACCAACCCCCCCACACACCAGGTAGGACCTTTATTTTGGGGGGGGGGGTGGGACGGGCGGACACGGGACCCCCTCAGTGCACCGCAACCGCCAGGTGAAGATTTTCCAGCGTTTCCCTACAATTTCATGGGATTAAAAAAAAAAAAAAGGCATTTTCCGGGCCGGGGGTGTCCGGAGCTGCCGGGCAGCCCCCCCACACCCCCTTTACCCCCCCCCCCAGCCCCCCTCGCCCCCCACCCTCTTCCCCTCCCACCCCATGGTTTAAGTTCATTCTGATTCTTTCCCCCCCCCGTTATCCCCCGCGGCGCCTCGAGTTTGTTCCTGTTGTGATTTATGGTGTTTTTCTTTCTTTTTATTATTTTTTTTTTTCCCCCCCTTTTTTCCCCCGGTTTTTTGTTTTCTCCCCCCCCCCTTCGCCCCCCCCCTTCCCCCTTCCCCCCCCCCCCCCAATCCAGTTATCGTCATCACCCTAAGCCCCGCTCCCGCTCCGTCCCAGCGAGCAGGTACCACCACATCTCGCCGCCGCTTGGGTTCCTCCTGCATCTCCCACTTCTAACGCTCCCCCCGCCCCCCCTCTGCCACCTCGCTGACGCCCACCCTGTCCCCCTCCTCGGGGACATCCCCCTGTGTGTCCCCCCCCCCCACCCCTCAGCGCCCACCCAAGGCAGGTGGGGCCCCCGGCACAACCTAAACCCGCCCGTGCCTCAGTTTCCCCACTCAGTGGAGTAGCTTTTCCCCGTCGGCTTCTCCCCGCTCACCCCGTGTGTGTGTCCCCCCCCCCGAATGTCCCCGTCCCCCCTGAATGTCCCCGTGTGTGTGTGTCGTCCCCCCCCCCTCCACCCCGCGTGGCTGTCCTGCCTGTCGCATGGAGTGTGGCCCCCGGCCCGGCCCCCGCGGGGTGCATGGCCCGGCCCCGCGGCGCATGCGGCCGCGGCACGGCATGAGACGGGGCCGCGCCGAAAATTTGGGGGTGGGGGGCGGGGGTGGGGGTGTTGGTGGGGTGGGGGGGATAAAATGGGCTGAATTTTGGCCAAAATGGGGTCAGGAATGGCCGAAATGGGGCTGAGATGGGAGGTGGATGAAATGGGGCAGGAACGGGGAAAAATGGAGCAGGAATGGGCAAAACGGGGCTGAGCCGGAAATGGGTAGGAACAGAAAAACAGGCAGGAACAGGCAGAAGGGGGCTAAAATGGGGCAGAAGGGGGCTAAAATGGGGCAGGAACGGACAAAACGGGGTTGAACCGAAACGGGGCCGGAAAGGTTCAAACTGGGGCTGAGGCGACCCGGGGCCGGGCAGCTCCCAGCAGAGTGGGGGTGCGCAGGCTTGAGCCCCCCCCCCCCCCCCGGGTCACCCCAGGACGCTCTGGGTGGGTTGGGGGGGCTGCTCCCCCCAGGAGGGAGTTGGGGTGGGGTTTTTTTTTTGGGGGGGGGGGGGGCGATGGGGTGTCTCTGTGTGTCGTCCCCCCCGTGTTTGGGGGGGCTGACGGGGTCTCTCTCTGTCGTCCCCCCCCCCCCAGCTCTGCAGCTGCCGCTGGTGAGCGACGGCGGGGGCCGGGCCGTGCTCCCCGAGGGCACCCAGCACCCGCCGCCCCCCTCCCGCCCCCGCAACATGCTGGGGCTGCCCCAGCCGCCCTTCCTGGTGCCCCGCAGCGTGGAGAGGTGAGACCCCCCCCCCCGGGACCCCCCCGGAATCCCCCAACCGCCCCAGCTCATTGGCCGGGTGGGCGAGAGCCGGTGCGCCGATTGGGCGGCTGTCTGGGGAACCCCCTGGGCTGGTTGGCTGGGTGTCTGGTGCGCCGTCATTGGTCGAACGGGTGGGAGACCACGTGCGGCGGTTGGCCGGATGGCTGGGGGGATCGCGTGCGCTGATTGGCCGGAGGTCCGGGGAATCACATGTGCCGATTGGCCGGAGGTCTGGGGAATCACATGTGCCGATTGGCCAGAGGTCTGGGGAATCCCGTGCGCTGATTGGCCAGAGGTCTGGGGAATCCTGTGTGCTGATTGGCCGGAGGGCCGGGGAATCCTGTGTGCTGATTGGCCAGAGGTCTGGGGAATCCTGTGTGCTGATTGGCCGGAGGGCCGGGGAATCCTGTGCGCTGATTGGCCGGAGGTCTGGGGAATCCTGTGCGCTGATTGGCCGGAGGGCCGGGGAATCCTGTGCGCTGATTGGACGGAGGGCCGGGGCATCACATGTGCACTGATTGGCCAGAGGTCTGGGGAATCCCGTGCGCTGATTGGCCAGAGGTCTGAGGAATCCCGTGTGCTGATTGGCCAGGCAGGAGAATTGTTAGATGCTGGTCGGCCAGAGGTACAGGACCCCACACGTGCTGATTGGCCAGAAGTCCAGCGGAATCATGTGCGCTGATTGGTCGGAGGTCCAGGGAATTGTGTGCGCTGATTGGCCAGAGACCCAGGGGGATCACATGTGCTGATTGGCCAGAGGTCTGAGGAATCATGTGCGCTGATTGGCCGGAGGTCCCGGGAATCACGTGTGCCGATTGGCCAGAAGTCTGGGGAATCACGTGTGCTAATTGGCCAGAGATCCTGGGAATCGCATGCGCTGATTGGCCAGAGGTCTGAGGAATCACGTGCGCTGGTTGGCCAGAGGTCTGGGGAGTCCCGTGTGCTGATTGGCCAGGCAGGAGAATTTTTAGGTGCTGGTTGGCCAGAGGTACAGGAGCCTGCAGATGCTGATTGGCCAGAGGTCCAGTGGAATCATGTGTGCTGATTGGTCAGAGGTCCAGGGGAATCACGTGTGCTGATTGGCCAGGCAGGAAATTTATTATCTCCTGATTGCCTAGATATACAAGAGCCTACACGTGCTGATTGGTCAGATGTTCAGGGTAGCACGTATGCTCATTGGCTGGTCAGGCAGGAGATTTACTTGCGTTGATTGGCCAGGGGTTCAGGGGCCCACGGTTGCTGATTGGCCAGAGGTCCAAAGGATCATGTGTGCTGATTGGCCAGGCAGATAGGAGACCATGGGTGCTGATTGGCCCATCCAGCAAGAAAGTTGTATGCTCATTGGCCAGATGTGCAGGAACTCCTGGTTGCTGATTGGCCAGGCAGGCAGGAGACTTCCTTGTGCTGATTGGCCAGGTGCCTAGGAAACTGCATGTGCTGATTGGCCAGATATCCAGGAGACTGTGTTTGCTGATTGGACAGAGATCTAAGATACTGTGGGTGCTGATTGGCCAGGTAGGAAATTCCCATGCACTGATTGGCCAAATGTAGAGGAAGCAACATGTACTGATTGGCCAGATGTGCAGGAGCGCGTGGGTGCTGATTGGCCAGGCTGACAGGATTCCCTGTGTTGACCCTGATTGGTCAGATAGCTGCGATTGGCCGCATGCTGATTGGCCAGGCAGAGAGCAGATTTCCTTGTGCTGATTGGTCAAGTGGCCTGAAGCACATGGGTGTTGATTGGCCAAGTAGACATGCCCCCCTCCATGCTGATTGGCCCGGAGACCCATTCCTCTGTTGATTGGCCACGTGGGCACCCTCCCCACGTGCTGATTGGCCAGGTGCCTCCCACAGTGCTGGTTGGGTAGATACCCTGCCCACCCCCCCCCCCCCCCACCCCCCCCCCAGCTGCATGCTGATTGGCCAGGTGGGCGCACCTCTCATTCCCCCTGTGTGCTGATTGGCCAGGTTTACCCCTGAACATGCTGATTGGTTGGGTACTCCCATATTGATTGGCCAGACACACACCCCCTCCACACACACACACCCCCCCCCCCCCCACCTCCTGAGCGCTGTGTCCTGATTGGCCAGTTTTGTGGGTGTGTCCCCCTGTGCTGATTGGCCAGGAGTTCTCCCTCCCCCTGTGCTGATTGGCCAGGCATCTACTCCCCATGTGCTAATTGGCCAGGCTTCCTGCTTGCCCCATGCTGATTGGCCAGGCCCCCCCCCCCCCCCCGCCCCATTCTGATTGGCCAGGCTCTCCCCCCCCCCCCCCCCCCATCCCATTCTGATTGGCCAGGCTCCCCCCTTGCCCCATTCTGATTTGCCAGCCCCCTCCTTGCCCCATGCTGATTGGTCAGGCTCCCTCCCCCCCCCCCCCCCCCCTTGCCCCATTCTGATTGGCCAGGCTCCTTCCTTGCCCTATTCTGATTGGCCAGGCTCCCCCGTTGCTGCATGCTGATTGGCCAGGCTCCTTCCTTGCCCCATTCTGATTGGCCGGGCTCTCCCTTTGCCCCACTCTGATTGGCCAAGCCCCCTCCTTCTTCTCCCCAGCATCGAGATCGACCAGAAGCTGCAGGAGATCATGAAGCAGACCGGGTACCTCACCGTGGGGGGACAGGTGAGCGCGGGGGGGGGGACACACACACAGGGGACGCGGGGGGGGACACACAGGTGACACCGGGGACCCTGACCCCCCCCCCCCGCCATGTGTGTGTCCCCCCCCCAGCGCTACCAGGCGGAGATCAACGACCTGGAGAACCTGGGGGAGATCGGCAGCGGCACCTGCGGGCAGGTCTGGAAGATGCGCTTCCGCAAGACGGGCCACGTCATCGCCGTCAAGGTGGGACCCCCACCCCTCCCCCCCGCTACCGGGCTGTCCCCTCCCCCCGCCACGGCGAGGCCACGATCCGGCACCTCACCCCCCACCCCCCCACCCCCTTTTTATTTTTGTCTTCCTGATCCCCCCCCCCCCCCCAGCAAATGCGGCGCTCGGGGAACCGGGAGGAGAACAAGCGGATCCTGATGGACCTGGACGTGGTCCTGAAGAGCCACGACTGCCCCTACATCGTCCAGTGCTTCGGCACCTTCATCACCAACGTGAGCCCCCCCCCACCCCCCCAAAAAAAAAAACCCCACCTGGATACGGCCACAGGGCACCCCCGGGGTCTGGATATGACCACGGGGCCCCCCCAGCTTCTGGATACGGCCGTGGGGTCCCCCCCCAAAGGTCTGGATATGGCTGGGGGCCCCCCCAAAGGTCTGGATACGGCCGTGGGACCCCCAGATTCTGGATACGGCCACAGGCCCCCCCCCCCCCAAAGGTCTGGATATGGCTGGGGACCCCCCCAAAGGTCTGGATACGGCCGTGGGCCCCCCCCAAAGGTCTGGATATGGCTGGGGGCCCCCCCAAAGGTCTGGATACGGCCGTGGGCCCCCCCCCCTAAAGGTCTGGATATGGCTGGGGGCCCCCCCAAAGGTCTGGATACGGCCGGGGGCCCCCCCCCCCCAAAGGTCTGGATATGGCTGGGGGCCCCCCCAAAGGTCTGGATACGGCCGTGGGCCCCCCCCAAAGGTCTGGATATGGCTGGGGGCCCCCCCAAAGGTCTGGATACGGCCGTGGGACCCCCAGATTCTGGATACGGCCACAGGCCCCCCCCCCCCAAAGGTCTGGATATGGCTGGGGGCTCCCCCCCCCCAAAAGGTCTGGATATGGCCGTGGGGTCCCCCCCCAAAGGTCTGGATATGGCCACGGGGCCCCCCCCAAAGTTTGGATACAGCCACAGGACCCCCCCCAGGGTCTGGATACGGCCACGGGGCCCCCCCAAAGGCCTGGATACATCCATGGGACCCCCCCGTGGGTCTGGATATGGCTGTGGGGCCCCCCCAAAAGTCTGGATATGGCCACGGGCCCCCCCCAAAGATCTGGATATGGCTGTGGGGCCCCCCAGATTCTGGATACGGCCATGGGCCCCCCCCCCCCCCAAAGATCTGGGAATGGCCGTGGGGCCCCCCCCAGGGCCTGGATGCTGCCACGGGGCTCCCCACGCCTGGATGCGGCCGTCGCCCCCTCCGTCCCCTGTCCCTCCCCGTCCCTCCGCGTTGTCCCCGTGGCCACGGCGGGAGGTGTCCCCAGCGTCCCCAGGATCCCTCCCCGGCGTCCCCAGGATCCCTCCCCGCCATCGACCTCCTCTTCTTCCTCCCCAGACCGACGTCTTCATCGCCATGGAGCTGATGGGCACCTGCGCCGAGAAGCTCAAGAAACGCATCCAAGGTCCCATCCCCGAGCGCATCCTGGGCAAGATGACGGTGGCGGTGAGCGGGGAGGGGACCCGGAGAGGGGACGTTTGGGGACACCACGAGGGTCCTGGGTGGTGGTGGAGGGGGGGGGGGGAAGCCACCGCCGCTGACACCCCTCCCCGCAGATCGTGAAGGCCCTCTTCTACCTGAAGGAGAAGCACGGGGTGATCCACCGCGACGTCAAACCTTCCAACATCTTGTTGGACGAGCGGGGTCAGGTCAAACTCTGCGATTTCGGCATCAGCGGCCGCCTCGTCGACTCCAAGGCCAAAACCCGCAGCGCCGGCTGCGCCGCCTACATGGCCGTAAGCACCCATGGGTGCTGCGGGGGGGGTGGGGTGGGTGGAGGGGGTGGGAGGGTCCTTCCTGGGGTTGTGGGGCGGCGGGGGGTGGTGGATTGTCCTGCGGTGAAAGCGGCACGGGGGGTGCTGGGGGTCCCGTTGGGCTGTGGGTGTCCGGGATTGTGGGTGCTGCACCCCAGAGGTGGGTGCTGGCGTTGTGGGTGCTGCACCCAGAGGTGGGTGCTGTGGGTCCCCCAGGGATCCAAGGTGTCCAGGACCATGGGTGCTGCACCTGAAAAGTGGGTGCTGTGGGTCCTGTTGGGCTGTGGGTGTCCGGGATTGTGGGTGCTGCACCCCAGAGGTGGGTGCTGGCGTTGTGGGTGCTGCACCCAGAGGTGGGTGCTGTAGGTCCCCCAGGGACCCAAGGTCTCCAGGACCATGGGTGCTGCACCTCAAAAGTGGGTGCTGTGGGTCTCCAGGATTGTGGGTGCTGCACTCCAGAGGTGGGTGCTGTGGGTGCTCTGGATACTCTGGGGCTGTGGGTGCTGCACCCCAGAGGTGGGTGCTGTGGGTCCTCCAGGGACCCAGGGTCTCCAGGACCATGGGTGCTGCACCCCAAAGGTGGGTGCTGTGGGCCCGCTGGGGCTGTGGGTCTCTGGGACCATGGGTGCTGCACCCCAGAGGTGGGTGCTGTGGGTCCCCCAGGGACCCAGGGTCTCCAGGATTGTGGGTGCTGCACCCCAGAAGTGGGTGCTGTGGGTCCCCGAGGGACCCAAGGTCTCCAGGATTGTGGGTGCTGCACCCAGAGGTGGGTGCTGTGGGTCCCCCAGGGACCCAGGGTCTCCAGGATTGTGGGTGCTGCACCCCAAAGGTGGGTGCTGTGGGCCCGCTGGGGCTGTGAGTCCCCCAGGACCATGGGTGCTGTATCCCAAAGGTGGCTGATGTGGGTCCCCTGGAGCTGTGGGTCTCTGGGACCATGGGTGCTGCACCCCAGAGGTGGGTGCTGTGGGTCCCCCAGGGACCCAGGGTCTTCAGCACCATGGGTGCTGCACCCCAAAGGTGGGTGCTGTGGGGCCTGCTGGGCTGTTGGTCTCCAGGATTGTGGGTGCTGCACCCAGAGGTGGGTGCTGTGGGTCCCCCAGGAACCCAAGGTCTCCAGGATTATGGGTGCTGCACCCCAGAGGTGGGTGCTGTGGGTCCCCCAGGGACCCAGGGTCTCCAGGATTGTGGGTGCTGCACCCCAAAGGTGGGTGCTGTGGGCCCGCTGGGGCTGTGGGTCTCTGGGACCATGGGTGCTGCACGCCAGAGGTGGGTGCTGTGGGTCCCCCAGGGACCCAGGGTCTCCAGGATTGTGGGTGCTGCACCCAGAGGTGGGTGCTGTGGGTCCCCCAGGGACCCAGGGTCTCCAGGATTGTGGGTGCTGCACCCCAGAAGTGGGTGCTGTGGGTCCCCGAGGGACCCAAGGTCTCCAGGATTGTGGGTGCTGCACCCAGAGGTGGGTGCTGTGGGTCCCCCAGGGACCCAGGGTCTCCAGGATTGTGGGTGCTGCACCCCAAAGGTGGGTGCTGTGGGCCCGCTGGGGCTGTGAGTCCCCCAGGACCATGGGTGCTGTATCCCAAAGGTGGCTGATGTGGGTCCCCTGGAGCTGTGGGTCTCTGGGACCATGGGTGCTGCACCCCAGAGGTGGGTGCTGTGGGTCCCCCAGGGACCCAGGGTCTTCAGCACCATGGGTGCTGCACCCCAAAGGTGGGTGCTGTGGGGCCTGCTGGGCTGTTGGTCTCCAGGATTGTGGGTGCTGCACCCAGAGGTGGGTGCTGTGGGTCCCCCAGGAACCCAAGGTCTCCAGGATTATGGGTGCTGCACCCCAAAGGTGGGTGCTGTGGGCCCGCTGGGGCTGTGAGTCCCCCAGGACCATGGGTGCTGTATCCCAAAGGTGGCTGATGTGGGTCCCCTGGAGCTGTGGGTCTCTGGGACCATGGGTGCTGCACGCCAGAGGTGGGTGCTGTGGGTCCCCCAGGGACCCAAGGTCTCCAGGACCATGGGTGCTGCACCCCAAAGGTGGGTGCTGTGGGTCCTGCTGGGCTGTTGGTCTCCAGGATTGTGGGTGCTGCACCCCAAAGGTGGGTGCTGTGGGTCCTGCTGGGTTGTGGGTCTCCAGGATTGTGGGTGCTGCACCCCAGAGGTGGGTGCTGTGGGTCCCCCAGGGACCCAGGGTCTCCAGGATTGTGGGTGCTGCACCCCAAAGGTGGGTGCTGTGGGTCACCTGGGGCTGTGGGTCTCTGGGACCATGGGTGCTGCACCCAGAGGTGGGTGCTGTGGGTCCCCCAGGGACCCAGGGTCTCCAGGATTGTGGGTGCTGCACCCCAAAGGTGGGTGCTGTTGGTCCTGTTGGGCTGTGGGTCCCCCAGGATTGTGAGTGCTGCACCCCAAAGGTGGGTGCTGTGGGTCCTGCTGGGTTGTGGGTCCCCCAGGACCATGGGTGCTGCACCCCAGAGCTGGGTTCTGTGGGTCCCCTGGGGCTGTGGGTCTCCAGGATTGTGGGTGCTGCGCCCCAGATGTGGGTGCTGTGGGTCTCCCAGGCCTGTGGGTCCCCTGGGGCTGTGGGTGCTGGGGGTCCTCCCCCCCCCCCCCCCCCAGTGCCCCCCAGTTCCCGCAGCCCCCCCTCTCCCCCAGCCCGAGCGCATCGACCCCCCCGACCCTACCAAGCCCGACTACGACATCCGCGCCGACGTCTGGAGCCTCGGCATCTCCCTGGTGAGCCACCACCCCAACCTGTCCCCAACCTGTCCCCAGCATGTCCCCGTCTCCCCACCGTGTCCCCACCACGTCCCTGGGTCCCCGCCATGTCCCCGGCTCACCCCAGGGTCCCCACCGTGTCCCCACCACATCCCTGGCTCCGCACTGTGTCCCCAACCTGTCCCCAGCCTGTCCCCAGCTCACCCCGGGGTCCCCGCCGTGTCCCCACCACGTCCCTGGGTCCCCGCCGTGTCCCCGGCTCACCCCGGGGTCCCCACCGTGTCCCCACCACATCCCTGGCTCCGCACTGTGTCCCCAACGTGTCCCCAACTCTTCCCCGGGTCCCCACTACAGCCCCAGCCCAATCCTGGGTCCTCAGCACATCCCCAACGTGTCCCCGGCACATCCCTGGGTCCCCAACATGTCCCCAGTGTGTCCCCAGCATGTCCCCAGGTCCCCACCATGTCCTCGTCACATCCCTTGGTCTCCCAACACGTCCCCAGCTGTGTCCCCAACGTGTCCCCAGCTGCCCGCTGCGTCCCCACCACATCCCCAGATCGTCCCTGTGTCCTCGCCACATCCCTGGGTCCCCAACTCGTCCCCAACCTGTCCCCGGGTCCCACCACTTCCTCAACGTGTCCCCACCGTGCCCACGTTGCGTCCCCGCCGTGTCCCCACCACGTCCCCGTGATGCCACCACGTCCCCGCAATCCTGTATCTCCCCACCACGTCCATCCCCCTCCGTTGCTGCCACCGCGTCCCACGAGCCCACCGCGTCCCCCGCCGTCTCCCAGCCGCATCCCTGTGTCCCCCCCCCGTCCCCCCCCGCGGCACAGCCGTGTCCCCGTCCCCGGTGACAGCGGTGTCCCCGCGGTGTCCCCACAGGTGGAGCTGGCCACGGGGCAGTTCCCCTACCAGAACTGCAAGACGGATTTCGAGGTGCTGACGAAGGTGCTGCAGGAGGATCCCCCACTGCTGCCCCCCGCCATGGGCTTCTCCGGGGACTTCCAGGCCTTCGTCAGGGACTGGTGGGTGACGAGCCACCCTCCCCGGCGCTGGGGACGCGTCCCCGGGGTGTCCCCGCGGTGCTGACCCCCCCCTCCCCTCTCCCGCAGCCTCACCAAGGACCACAGGAAGAGACCAAAGTACAACAAGTTACTGGTGAGTCCCTGGGGCCGCGTCCCCCCGGCTGTCCCTGTCACACGGGTCCCCAGAGAGGGTCCCCGTCTCTGTCCCCCCGGCTGTCCCTGTCACACGTGTCCCCGGAGAGGGTCCCCGTCTCTGTCCCCCCGGCTGTCCCTGTCACACGTGTCCCCAGAGAGGGTCCCCGTCTCTGTCCCCCCGGCTGTCCCTGTCACACGTGTCCCCGGAGAGGGTCCCCGTCTCTGTCCCCCCGGCTGTCCCTGTCACACGTGTCCCCAGAGAGGGTCCCCGTCTCTGTCCCCCCGGCTGTCCCTGTCACACGTGTCCCCAGAGAGGGTCCCCGTCTCTGTCCCAGGGCACACACGTGGCCCCTGCCCGGGCAGGCGCGTGCTGCCATCCTGTGCCCATCCCCAAGCCCCTGTCCCCGTCCCTGTCCCTGTCCCCACGCGTGTCTCTACACGAGTGTCTGGTGTCCTTGTCCCCATCCCTGTGTCCCTGTCCCCATGTCCCTGTCCCCATGCGTGTCTCTACACGAGTGTCTGGTGTCCCCATCCCCATGTCCTCGTCCCTGTCCCCATGCATGTCTCTACACAAGTGTCTGGTGTCCTTGTCTGTGTCCCCATCCCCGTGTCCCCACGCATGTCCCCACTCCCATGTCCCGGTGCCCGTGTCCCTGTCCTTGTGTCCCTGTCCCCATGTCCCCATGCGTGTCTCTACACGAGCGTCTGGTGTCCTTGTCCGTGTCTCCATCCCTGTGTCCCCGTCCCCATGTCCTCGTCCCTGTCCCCACACGTGTCTCTACACGAGTGTCTGGTGTCCTTGTCCGTGTCCCCATCCCTGTGTCTCCGTCCCCATGTCCCTGTCCCCATGCGTGTCTCTACACGAGTGTTTGGTGTCCTTGTCCGTGTCCCCATCCCTATGTCCCCATGCATGTCCCCACTCCCATGTCCCGACTCCCATGTCCCGGTGCCCACGTCCTTGTCCTTGTGTCCCCGTCCCCATGTCCCCATCCCTGTCCCCATGCGTGTCTCTACACGAGTGTCTGGTGTCCTTGTCCGTGTCCCCATCCCCGTGTCCCCACGCATGTCCCCACTCCCATGTCCCGCTGCCCGTGTCCCTGTCCTTGTATCCCCATCCCTGTCCCCACACCCCTGTCCCCACACCCCTGTCCCCGTCCCCGTGTCCCCACCGCTCACCCCCTCCCGCCCCACAGGAGCACAACTTCATCAAGCGTTACGAGACGCTGGAGGTGGACGTGGCCTCCTGGTTCAAGGACGTCATGGCCAAGACAGAGTCCCCTCGCACCGGCGGTGGCCTCAGCCAGCACCACCTGCCCTTCTTCACCAGGTAGCACCCGCCGCCCGCCCCCGCCCGCGCCGGCCGTGACGCCCGCCGTGGCCGTGACGCCCACCCGTGACGCCCGCGGTGGCCATGACGCCCGCGACGGCCACCACGTGCCCCGGCGGCCACGTGGACACCCGCGGCACGGCGTGTCCCGGTGCGTCCCGGCGTGTCACGGCGTGTCCCAGCGTCTAACGGCGTGTCCACGCGGGTCGCGGGGTGTCCCAGGACATCCTGGTGTGTCCCGGGAGCGTCCCCAGTGTGTCCCAGCACATCCCAGTGTGTCCCCAGTGTGTCCCGAGGTGTGACAACACATCCTGACCTGTCCCAGCACACCCCGGTGTGTCCCAGTACGTCCTGGCACGTCCCCGGTGTGTCCCAGTACGTCACGGCACGTCCTGGTGGAACCCGTCACCTCGTGTCCTCGTGCGTCCCAGTGTCCCCCAGTACATCCCAGTGTCCCCTAGTGTCTCCTGGTGTATCTCGGCGCATCCTGGTGTGTCCCAGTATGTCCCAGTGTGTCCCCTCCTGATGTCCCCCATTTCCCCTACAATGCTGGGGCAGGGGGACGCCAGTGTCCCCGAGGTGGCCCTCCCCGAGGTGGCCCATGCCTCAGTTTCCCCAGGGCCAGCAGCTCCTCGGCCTCCGAGCTCAGGGCTGTCCCCCCCCGTGGCTGCCACTGTCCCCAGCCCTGGTGCGGGGTCCCCACGCGGGGACAGGGACGGGAACAGGACCCGGCTGTGGGGCACTGGCAAGGGACGGCACCGGGACGTGGCACCAGGATGTGACACGAGGACGTGGCCTGGGGACACAGTGCAGGGACGTGGCACGCTGGGATGTGACACGGGGACGTGGCACGCTGGGATGTGACACAGACGCAGCACAACGGGATGTGGCACGGGGACACGGCACGTGGCACGGGGACGTGGCACACGGATGCGGCGCAGGGACGTGACGCGGGGGCACGGCTTGGGGATGTGACCCAGGGATGGGACATGGGGACACGGAGATGGCACGGGGATGTGGCACACGGATATGACGGGATGGAGGACGATGCGTGGGGACACGGGGGACGTGGCACGGAGAGACGGCGCAGAGGGACGACGAGATGGCACAGGGATGTGGCACGGAGGTGTGACGTTGGCACGTGGCATGGAGGTGGCGCAGTGACACGGCACAGAGATGTGACATGGGCACGTGGCACGGAGATGGTACGGTGACGTGGCACGGGGATGTGGCATGGGCACGCGGCACAGGGACGGGGGACAACATGGAGACCCAGCGTGGGGACATGACACGGAGGGACAACGTGGGGACACGGCAGAGAGGTGGCATGGAGGGATGGCACGGAGGTGACACCGGGATGTGACGCGGGGACGCAGCACGGAGATGGCATCAGGATGTGACGCGGAGACGCGGCGCCGAAGGATGACATGGAGAGGTGGCCTGGGGACGCGGCGTGGGGACGTGGCACGGAGAGACGGCTCGGGGACGTGGCACGAGGGATGACACGGAGCGGTGGCACAGAGGTGGCTCGGGGACGTGGCACAGAGGAGCGCTGGGGACACGCCATGGGGACGCGACCCAGGGACGTGGCACGGACGTGACACGGAAGGACATCACGGGGACGCGTCACGGGGACGTGACGCAGAGGGACAATGCGGGGACATGACGTGGGGCCACGTCACGGGGACGTGACGCAGAGGGACAACGTGGGGACGTGGCAGAACCCCCGGGGTGACGGTGGCCCTTGAGGGACGGGGACACGGGGACACGGGGCCGGCGTGAGGCCACGCAGCGACAATCAGGGCTGGGGACGGGGCACGGGGCCACCGTGGGGACGCTGCGTGCGTGGTCCCTGCGTGTGTGTCCCCCCCCGTGTCCCCGTGTCCCCCAGGGTGGCAGCAGGTGCAGTTTTAGTGCATTGTGGGCGCGGGCGGCGGCTCCCCCTCGTTATCGTCGTTATTATTAATTATTATTATTATTATTATAAATGCGCATGTGGAACCCGAGGGGCCGTGTCGGCGTCAGGACGTGGGGGACGGGGGGGGTCAGGGGACACTGGGGACGTTGGGGACACGAGGACGGAGGCGTCGTGGAGGGACGGGGGGAGACAGGAGGACGTGGGAGGGCAGGGATGGGGACATCGGGGGGGTCACAGGACAGGGGGGGACATTGGGGACACAGGAAGACATGGGACAGTGGGGGTGGGGACATCGATACGGGGGGTGTTGTGGGACATGGACGTGGGGGGCGGGGACATGGGGACAGAGGCGGGAGGATGGGGACATAAATATGGGGGACATCGGGGACATGGGACAAGACGATGGGGGCCATGGACGTGGGGGACATTGGGGACAGAGGAGGACAGGGATGGGGACATCGATGGGGGACATCGGGGACCCAGGAGGATACAGGGGGGTCACGGAGGGAGAGGGGGATGGTGGGGACACGGGGGACACAAAGATGGGGGACATGGAGGGCCACAGCCATGGGGACATTGGGGACAGAGGAGGACAGGGGAGGACAGGGATGGGGACATCGATATGGGGGACATCGAGGGGACGTTGGGGACACGGGGACACAGGAGGGTATGGGAGGGTCATGGGGGGAGATGGGGACATCAGGGACATTGGGGACATGGGGGGACATCAGCGGCATCGGGGCGTAGAGGGGACATGAGAGAAACATTGGAGACGTGGGGGGCACATGGGGGGACATTGGGGACATGGGACATGGAGTGACATTGGGGACGTGGGGGGACATTGGGGACATGGGACATGGAGTGACATTGGGGACGTGGGGGACATTGGGGACGTGAGGGGACATTGGGGACATGGGGGACGTGGAGTGACATTGGGGACATGGGGTGACATCGGGGATGGAGGGGGACATCAGGGGCGTGGGGGGACACGGGGGGGGACACTGGGGACATGGGGGGGACATCGGGGACAGGCGGGGGTGTCCGGTTGCCTGGGTCCCTCCCCAGGGTGACGTCCCCGCAGCCCAAGGCCGGGCGGTGTCACTGGGGACACGGTGGCCTCGGGGGGGGGGGGGGGCCACGCGTGGGCGGGACCCAGGGACAGCGCTGGGGACACGGGCGGGAGCCGCCACCGCCTGGGGACACCGGGGACACGCGGCGGGGGGGTTGGACACGCGTGGGGCCCTCCCGCACCCCCCCATGGCGCCGAGCTGGAGCCCCCCCCTCTTCCTCCTCCTCCTCCTCCTCCTCCTCCTGCTGCCCGGGGGGGGGCCCGCAGGTGGGTGCGGGGGGACACGGGGGGACCCAGGGGTGCGGGGGGGGGTCACAGGGGTCTGGGGGGATCACGGGGGGGGGGGGACCCAGGCGTGCGGGGGGGGGGGGGGGGGGGGGAGGCAGGGGACAGGGAGGGGTCCCATGTGTCCGTGGGGGGGGTCACAGGGGGACCCGGGGGGGGGGGGCACGGGGGGACCTCGGGGTTCCCAGGTATCTTGGGGGGGTCATGGGGGGAGACCCAGGGGTCCGGGGGGGTCCCAGGGGGTCCCAGGTGTCTGGGGGGACACACGGGGGGACCCCAGGAGTCCGGGGGGGGTATCACAGGGGGACCCAGGGGGTCTGGGGGGGTCACGGGGGGACCCAGGGGTCCGGGGGGGGTCAGAGGGGGTCCCACGTGTCTTGGGGGGGTCACGGGGAGGGACCCAGGCGTCCGGGGGGCGGGGGAGGGCAGGGGACAGGGAGGGGTCGCATGTGTCGGGGGGGGTCACGGGGGGACCCCAGGGGTGCGGGGGGGGGTATCAGGGGGGTCCCAGGTGTCTGGGGGGATCGGGGGGGGGACACCCAGGGGTCCGGGGAGGGTCCCGGGGGTCCCAGGTGTCTTGGGGGGGGGTCACGGGGGGACCCAGGGGTCCGGGGGGGGGTCACAGGGGGTCCCAGGGGTCTGGGGGGGGGACACACGGGGCGACCCAAGGGTCCGGGGGGGGGTCACAGGGGGTCCCAGGGGTCTGGGGTGGTCATGGGGGGACACAGGGGTCGGGGGGGGGGGCAGGGGACAGGGAGGGGGTCCCATGTGTCCGGGGGGGGGTCACGGGGGGACCCAAAGGTGCCGCCGTCCGCAGGGCCCCCCCCGGGCTGGCCGTGGGGTGACCCCGGGGATCCGAGCCCCCCCCCCCAGCCCCCCGAGGCCGCGCTGCAGCGGGGAACGGCCCGGGGTGAGTGGGGCGGGGGCCACTGGGAACACTGGGGGGGAACTGGGCAGTAACTGGGGACACTGGGGGAGGTAACTGGGAGCTCTGGAGGGTCAGCGAGGGGGAGGTGGGTACCGGGGGGGGGGGAGCTGGGAGCATGGGGGGGGGTTACTGAGAGTACTGGGGGGGTAACTGGGAGCACTGGACGGTAACTGGGAGCACTGGGGGGCCCTAGGTGCATTGGGAGGTGACTAAGTTCACGGGGGGGGGCAGTAACTGGGAACACTGGTGGGTAACTGGGGCTCTGCGATGGGTAACTGGGAGCCCTGTGAGGGTTACTGGGAGGCACTGGGGGGTGACTGTGGGCACTGGGAGGGCACTGGAAGGGCACTGGAGGGGAACTGGGAGGTGCTGGAAGCGCTGGGGGGCCACTGGGTGGCCCTGGGGGGTAACTGGGAGCACTGGAGGGATCCCTGGGGGGTAACTGGGGGTCACTGGGGGTCACTGGAAGGTACTGGGGGGCACTGGGGGTCACTGGAAGGTACTGGGAGCACTGGGAGGGGGAGGAGGGGGCACTGGGGGGCACTGGGTGGTAAGTGGGGGGACCCTGGCAGCACTGGGAGGGGTGGGGGGGGGCACTGGGAGTGACTGGGAGCACTGGGGGGGGTCACTGGTGTGACCGGCCGGTGCCGCAGCCCCGCTGCCCCCCCCGCCTCCGCCTGGACGTTTCCGCCTCCCCCGAGTTCCCGCCAGCCCCGGGGCCGCGCGCCGTGCCCGCGGGGGGGCGGGTCTTCGTGCAGGTGCGGGGGGGGCACCGGGGGGGGGGGGAGAGGGTCTGGGGTCCCCCCGGTGCCCCCCCGGGTCCCCCCGGTGATGCTCGGTGCCCCCCGGCTCTCGCTGTGCCCCGGGTCCCCCCCCCCCGCTCCGCGACCCCTCCATCCCCCGGTCCCCCCCCGGTGACTCCCCCCGGTGCCCCCCAAGACCTCGCTGTGCCCCTCCGTCCCCCCTGCCCCCCCCCCCCCCAAACCTTCCCCGGCCCCCACCGTCCCCGATCCCCCCGGTCCCCCCCACCCCCCGGTGACCCCCACGTCTCCCTCTCCCGGTCCCCCCCCCCCAAATCCCCCGCTGTCTCCCGGTCCCCGTCACCCCCCCGGTGACCGCCCCCCTCCCGCCCCCCCCAGGTCTCCCTCTCCGGCGGCCCCCCCGGCTGGGTTTCTCCCTCCGCCGCTGCTTCTTGTCCCCGCGTTCCGCCCCGGGCCCCCCCGGTCCCGCTCCCGGGCCCGGCCCGGCCCCGCGGCCGCTCGTGGTGCTGCGGGGGGGGGTGCGCGGCGCGGGGGGCGGGCGGGGCCGGGAGGGGCGCGGGGGGGGCGCGGCGGAGGCTGCTCCTCTCCTTCCTCCTGCCCCCCCGCTTCCCCGAGCCGCTGCAGTTCCTGCACTGCCGCCTCCGCCTCTGCCGCGCCGGGGGGGGCCCGAGGCCACGGGGATGGGCTGCCGCCGGTACGGGGAGGGCGGGGGGGGGGGGGGGAGGGACGGCGAGGGAACCGGGGGGGGGGGGGGGTGTGCACCGGGTATAGGGACACCGGCACCGGAGGGGAGGCACCGGGATTAGGGGACATCGGGAATGGGGGGATGCGCCGGGATTAGGGGACGCCAAGAACCGGGACCGGGGGGGGAAGGAGCGGGAACCGGGGGGCGGACGGGACACGGAGGACACGGGGGGATGCACTGGGAATAGGGGACACCGGGAAGAGGGGACACGACACCGGGACCGGGGGGATACGGCAGGGAACGGGGGGACGCACCGGGATTAAGGACAGCGGGACTGGGGACACTCACTGGGAGGAAGGGACACCGGGACTGAGAGCAGGGGGGCACGGGGAGGGGGGTGACGACGGTGGGACACACCGGGAACGGGGGGGGGGGGGGACACACACCCGGGAATAGGGGGGGACACACCGGGACCAGGGGACACCGGGAATAAGGGACACCGGGAACGGGGGAGCAACGGGACCGGGACTGGGGAGGGGGACACCGGACCCGGCCAGACCCCGGTCCCGGGAGGTGGTGGGACCCGGGACACCGACGGGGTGGGGGGGGGGAAGGGGAACCGGGGGGGGAACCGGGAGTGGGGCGGGGGGGGCGGAACTGGTACCGCCAGTCCCAGTATAGGGGGTGACACTGGGAGCGGGTGGGGTGAACTGGGGGGGGCACCGGAACTGAAGCGGTGCCTCCCCCCCCCCCCCCCGCAGTGCCGGGAGGAGCCCTGTCCCCACCGGAGGGGCGGGGCCTCCGAGTCAGGCTCCGCCCCCCGGCCCCGCCCGCGGCCCCACCCCGGCCCCCCCCCGCGGCCGCTCCCTCCGCACCGTCACCCGCCCCATCGTGGTGACGCTCGGGCCCGCCGGCACCGCCGCGCCAGGTCCGGGACCCCCAAACCCGGGACCCCCAAACCCGGGACCCCCCGACCGGGAACCTCCGACTGCGACCAGCCCCGCCCCCCCCCCCCCCCCCCAACCCCGGGACCCCCCGGGAACCCCAAACCCGGACACCCCCGAGAACCCCAAACCCGGGACCCCCTGACCGGGACCCCCTGGGACCCCCCGAAACCCCGGGACCCCCCAACCCCGGGACCCATTGACCAGGACCCCGGGGGAACCACTCACCACGGGACCCCCCCCCCCCCCCCCCGACCGGGACCCCCAACCCCGGGCCCCCCCCACCCCGTGACCCCCAGACTGGGCCCCCCCGACATGAACCCCTCCCGACCGAGACCCCCCGGGACTCCCCAGCCGGGACCCCCCCCCCTTGGATATCCCAACCGGGCCCCCCCATGGGGCCCCCCAACAGGGACCCTGCGGGACAGGGACCCCCAACTGGGACACCCCCCCCACCCCCCCACCCCACCCCCCCCCCCGGAATCACCCTGGGAACCTGCAACAAGGACCTCACCCCCCCGGAACCCACAACCTACACCCCAAACCGGGACCCCCCCCCCAATTTGCGCCCTCCCCCCCCCCCGACAGTAGGGACACCCCTCCCCGGTGTCCCTTCCCCGTGACCCCCCCCCCCCCATAACCGCCTCCCCCCCCCTCCAGGTGCCCCCCCGGTGCCGTTCCCGCCGCCCCCCCCCGTTCTGCGCCGCCCCCCGCCCCCCCCGCAGGACCGGCCCCGGCCCCCCCCCGCGGGTGAGTGCTCGGTTTGGGGGTGCGGGGGAGGTTTGGGGGGGGGGGGGGTCCGGACGCCGGGGTCCCCCTGACGCTGCCCCCCCCCCAGAACCCGCCGTGCCCCCGGGGCCGTGGCCGCCGTCTCCTTCGGAGCCTTCGCGGTGGGGGCGGCCCTGGCGGGGGGGCTCTGGTTCGTCCACGGGCGCACAGGTGAGGGCCCCCCCCCACCCGTGACCCTTCCCCCCAGTGACCCCCCCCCGGGTCCCCCCCAGGGATAACCCCCTCTTCCCAGTGATACCCCCCCCCCCCCAAAAACCCTCGAGGGTGACCCCCAGTGGGGACTGCCCCCCCCCGGGACCCCCTCCCACAGCGATACCCCCCCAGGGAACCCCATCATTGGGACCCCCCCCCTTGGGAACCCCTCTCCGCAGCCCCCCCCCCCAACACCCCCTTTAACCCCCCCGGGGCCTCCCCCGCCCAACCTGCTCCCCCCCCCCCAATCCACCTTGCCCCCCCCCCCCCCAGCACCCCCAGTCTGCCCCCCCATCCCCCCATCCCCCCCTAATTGCTACCCCCCCCCCAGCTGCCCCCCGGCCCCCCCCGGCCCCCCCCGGCTCCAGTGCTGCCCCCCAGCCCGGGGGAGGCCAGGTACAGGGGGGCTTGGGGATACTGGGAGCACTGGGAGGGGGTACTGGGAGGGATGGGGGGGAACTGGGAGGTAGCTTGGAGCACTGGGAGCTTAAGGGGGGGGCACTAGGGGGTAACTGGTTACACTGGGGAGCACTGGGGGTGGCACAGGGGATACTGGGAGTACTGGTGGGGGCACTGGAAAAGGATACTGGGGGCACTGGGACAGGAACTGGGAGGGCCGGGGGGTAAATGGGAGCACTGGGAGGATGCTGGGAGCACTGGGGGGGGGCGGGGAGCGGGGGGGGCAACTGGTAAGACTGGGGGCACTGGGTATACTGGGAGTACTGGTGGGGGCACTGGAAAGGGATACTGGGAGCACTGGGACAGGAACTGGGAGGGCCAAGGAGGTAAATGGGAGCACTGGGAAGATACTGGGAGCACTGGGGGGGACGGGGGAGGCACCTGGCAATACTGGGGGGCACTGGGGGTGACACAGGGGATACTGGGAGTACTGGTGGGGGCACTGGAAAAGGATACTGGGAGCACTGGGACAGGAACTGGGAGGGCCGGGGGGTAAATGGGAGCACTGGGAGGATGCTGGGAGCACTGGGGGGTACTGGGAGCACTGGGGCGGGGCAACTAGCAAGACCGGGGGCACTGGGTATACTGGGAGTACTGGTGGGGGCACTGGAAAGCGATACTGGGAGCACTGGGGGGGTGGGTAACCGGGCGCACTGGGAGGCTGCTGGGAGCACTGGGGGGCACTGGGGGGCACCAACCTCTCCCCCCCCCCCCCCAGCTCAGGACCACCGACCCGAAGCCGCCTCCAGCCAGGACCCCCCCGGCAGCACCCTGAGCTGGGACCCCCCCCCCAGGACCCCCCCCCCCATCGCCTGGGTCCCCCCCCGGGACCCTCCCCCGGGGACCCCCCCCCCCCCCCCCCCCGACCCCCCCCAGGGTCCCCCCCGATCGCCTGGGTCCCCCCAGAGCCCCCCCCCCCCTTGCAGGGGGCCACGCACAAATAAAGGCGCTGCTGCCCCCCCCCCCATGTGATTATTGGGGTCCCCTGGGGGGGGGGGGAGGCTATTTTGGGGTGAATTCCAGCGGTTTTGGGGGCCCAGGGAGGACATTTTGGGGCCAAGCTCAGGGATTTGGGGGGCCCAGAAGATTTTCAGGGTGAATTCCAGTGTTTTTGGGGTCCCGGGGGGGGGGGGGCATTTTGGGGCCGATGTCAGAGATTTGGGGGGGGCCTAGGAGAATTTTTTGGGGTAAATCCCAGGGATTTTGGGGTCCCAGAAGATTTTGGGGGGCGAATTTCAGGGGTTTTGGGGTGCCAGCAAATTTTTGGGGGTGAATTCCTGGGGTTTTGGGGACCCCGGGGGGGGGGCGCATTTTTGGGGCCAATCTCAGGGATTTTGGGGCCCCAGCAGATTTTTTGGGGTGAATTCTTGGGGTTTTGGGGCCAATCTCAGGGATTTTGGGGCCCCAGCAGATTTTTTGGGGTGAATTCTTGGGGTTTTGGGACCAATCTCAGAGATTTTGGGGCCCCGGCAGATTTTTTGGGGTGAATTCCTGGGGTTTTGGGACCAATCTCAGAGATTTTGGGGCCCCATCAGATTTTTTGGGGTGAATTCCTGGGGTTTTGGGGCCAATTTCAGGAATTTTGGGGCCCCAGCAGATTTTTTGGGGTGAATTCTTGGGGTTTTGGGACCAATCTCAGGGATTTTGGGGCCCCAGCAGATTTTTTGGGGTGAATTCTTGGGGTTTTGGGACCAATCTCAGGGATTTTGGGGCCCCGGCAGATTTTTTGGGGTGAATTCTTGGGGTTTTGGGACCAATCTCAGGGATTTTGGGGCCCCAGCAGATTTTTTGGGGTGAATTCTTGGGGTTTTGGGACCAATCTCAGGGATTTTGGGGCCCCGGCAGATTTTTTGGGGTGAATTCCTGGGGTTTTGGGGCCAATCTCAGGGATTTGGGGAATGCCAGCAGGTTTTTTGGGGTGAATTGGAGGCTTTTTGGGGTCCCGTTGTCCCACAGCGTCTGTATTTCTCTGTACAGGGTATAAACAGCAATGGGGAGGGGGGGGGGTGAGGTGGGGGGGTGCAGGACCCCCCCCCCCCCCCCCCCCCCCAAATGTCCAGGATCGGGCCCCGCCGCTGGCCGTGTCGGGGTCCCACTCGTGTCCAGGATCCGGCTGGGGGGGTTGGTGGGGGTGGGCTGGATCCCGGATCCGGCCGCTGTCCGGGATCCCACCGTACCCAGGAGGGCACCGGGCGCCGGATCCGGCCGTTGGGGGGCTGGGGGTGCGCGGGATCCGGCCACGTCCTTGGGGGTGGGTGTCAGGGGTGGGGGACCCGCCGCACCCAGGGGGCCACTGGGTCCAGGATCCGGTCGTGTCCAGGATCCGGCCGTGGGCTGCGTCCTGGGGGGGTGCATCACGTCCCAGGATCCCTCCGTGCGCAGGATCTGGCCCCTCGGGGATCCAGCGGTGCCTGAGGATGCCCCCAGGCGCAGGATCTGGCCATGCCCAGGGATCCAGCGGTGCCCCAGGATCCCTCGTGCACAGGATCCGGCCGTTCAGGGATCCAGCGGTGCCCTAGGATCCCTCGATGTGCAGGATCTGTCCGTGCCCAGGGATCCAGTGGTGCCTCAGGATCCCTCGATGTGCAGGATCTGTCCATGCCCAGGGATCCAGCGGTGCCCCAGGATCCCTCGTGCGCAGAATCCGGCCATTCAGGGATCCAGCGGTGCCCCAGGATCCCTCCGTGTGCAGGATCCGGCCATTCAGGAATCCGGCGGTGCCTCAGGATCCCTCGTGTGCAGGATCTGTCCGTGCCCAGGGATCCAGCGGTGCCCCAGGATCCCTCGTGCGCTGGATCCGGCCGTTCAGGGATCCAGTGGTGCCCCAGGATCCCTCGTGCGCAGGATCCGGCCGTTCAGGGATCCAGCAGTGCCCCAGGATCCCTTGTGCGCAGGATCTGTCCGTGCCCAGGGATCCAGCGGTGCCCCAGGATCCCTCCGTGCGCAGGATGCGGCCGTGCCCAGGGATCCAGCAGTGCCCCAGGCTCCCTCGTGCGCAGGATCCGGCCGTTCAGGGATCCAGTGGTGCCCCAAGATCCCTCCGTGTGCAGGATCCGGCCGTTCAGGGATCCAGCAGTGCCCCAGGATCCCTTGTGCGCAGGATCTGTCCGTGCCCAGGGATCCAGCGGTGCCCCAGGCTCCCTCGTGCGCTGGATCCGGCCATTGAGGGATCCAGTGGTGCCCCAGGATCCCTCCGTGCGCAGGATCTGGCCGTGCCCAGGGATCCAGCAGTGCCCCAGGCTCCCTCGTGCACAGGATCCGGCCGTTCAGGGATCCAGCGGTGCCTCAGGATCCCTCGTGTGCAGGATCCGGCCGTGCTCAGGGCCCTGCCAGGGACTCGCAGCAGCCCCAGGCCCAAGACCTTGACGCCCTCCCCCCCCCCCCCCCCCGGCTCCTGCCCTGGGGTGCCATGGATGTCCCTTAAGCGTCCCCTGGGTGCCACAGATGTCCCTTAGTGCCCTCTGGGTGTCCCCTGGGTGCCACAGGGCCCACAGTGTCCCCTGGGTGTGGTGGGTGTCCCTTAAATGTCCTCTGGGTGCTGGGGGGCCCGTGGGTGCCTTCAGTGTCCCCTGGGTGCCCCTTAGTGTCCTCTGGGTGCTGCGGGGCCCCTGGGTGTCCCTTAGTGTCCTCCAGTGTCCCCTGGGTGCCACAGGACCCACAGGTGCCCTTAGCGTCCCCTGGGTGCTGTGGGTGTCCCTTAGTGTCCTCTGGGTGTCCCCTGGGTGCCGTGGGTGTCCTCAGTGTCCCCTAGTGTCCCCCAGGACCCCTCAGTGTCCCCTGGGTGCCCCTAGGGTGCCACGGGGCTGGTGGGTCCCCCACACCCCCGACGTCCCCATGGGTCAGGGTCCCCGGGGTGGCCCCTTGGTCTTGCTGTTGTTGCTTGTCCCCCACATCCCCAATGTCCCCGATGTCCCCGTGGATCAGGGTGCCACGGGTGCCCCCTTGGTCTTGCTGGTTGCTGCTGTCCCCCACGTCCCCGACGTCCCTGTGGGTCACGGTGCCGTGGGTGCCCCCTCGGTCTCGCTGTCGCTGCTGTCCCCCATGTCCCCGAGGTCCCCGATGTCCCCGTGGGTCAGGGCGAAGGGCGGCAGCTCCTCGTCGGAGGAACCCAGCGAGTCCTCGTCCCCCAGGCGTGTCCCCAGCCCCACCGCCCCAAAGGCCAGCGGCCCCCGCAGCAGCCGGATCTGCGGGGACAGGGGACAAGGGGACAAGGGAACAGAATGGGTGATGGGACAAGGGGATGGGGACAAGGGGACAGGATGGGCAACAGGGGACAAGGGGACATGGGATAAGGGGACAAGGAGATAGGGATGGGGCCAAGGTGACAGGGGACCAGGACATGGGGATGTGGACAAGGGGACAAGAAAATGGGGACGAGGGACATGGGAACATGATGGGTGATGGGACAAGAGGATGGGGACAAGGGGACAGGGACAAGGGGATGGGGACAAGGGGACAGGGGACCAGGACACGGGGATGTGGACAAGGGGACAAGAAAATGGGGACGAGGGACATGGGAACATGATGGGTGATGGGACAAGAGGATGGGGACAAGGGGACAGGGACAAGGGGATGGGGACAAGGGGACAGGGACCAAGGGGATAGGGATGGAGTCAAGGTGACAGGGACAAGGTGACAGGGACAAGGGGACAGGGAACAAGAGGATAGGGATGGGGTCAAGGTGACAGGGACAAGGGGATGGGGACAAGGGGACAGGGAACAAGGGGACAGGAATGGGGTCAAGGTGACAGGGACAAGGGGATGGGGACAAGGGGACAGGGACCAAGGGGACAGGAATGGGGTCAAGGTGACAGGGACAAGGGGATGGGGACAAGGGGACAGGGAAGAAGGGGACAGGAATGGGGTCAAGGTGACAAGGACAAGGGGATGGGGACAAGGGGACACGGGGACAGGGAACAAAGAGATGGGGATAAGGGGACAGGGGATGGGACAGGGGACAAGGAGATGGGGGACAGGGACAAGGGCATGTGGGGAATGGGACAGGGAAGAAGGGGATGGGGGACAAGGTGACAGGGACAAGGGGACATGGATAGGGGACAAGGGGACATGGATAGGGGACAAGGGGATGGGGACAGTGATGAAGACAAGGGTACGGGGACAGGGACAAGGGACAGAGAAGGACCAGGGGATGGGTGGGGACAAGAGAGGCAGAGGGGTGGAGGAGAGAAGGGGACAAAGGGACAGGAGAGGGGACAGGAGGGGACAAGGGACAGCAGAGAAGGGGAGGAGGGAGGAGAGATGGGGAGAGACATTGTCACCAGCTGTCCCGGTGCCACGTGACCCTGCGGGGACATCGCCGATGGCACCGAGGGGACATCGCCGATGGCGCCAGCGCCCAGCGCAGCCTCACTTGGGGACTGTCCCCGATGTGTCCTGGCCTTGGGGACATCGGGGACCCTTCCCCGGGGGGGGGGTGACCCCGCCCCGGGGAAGGGTCCCTGAGGCACTGCACGGGTGCCAGACCCTGTATGGGGGTCCCACAGCACCCGTGGGTGCAGGGCGTGGGTCCCCCAGCACCCACGGGTGCAGGGTATAGGGGCCACAGCACCCGGGGGTGCAGGGCGTGGGTTCCCCAGCACCCACGGGTGCAGGGTATAGGGGCCACAGCACCCGGGGGTGCAGGGCGTGGGTGCTGCAGCACCCGTGGGTGCAGGGTGTGGGTCCCCCAGCACCCACGGGTGCAGGGTATAGGGGCCACAGCACCCGTGGGTGTAGGGCGTGGGTGCTGCAGCACCCGTGGGTGCAGGGTATAGGGGCCCCAGCACCCGGGGGTGCAGGGCATGGGTGCTGCAGCACCCGTGGGTGCAGGGTGTGGGTCCCCCAGCACCCACGGGTGCAGGGTATAGGGGCCACAGCACCCGTGGGTGTAGGGCGTGGGTGCTGCAGCACCCGTGGGTGCAGGGTATAGGGGCCACAGCACCCGTGGGTGCAGAGTGTGGGTGCTGCAGCACCCACGGGTGCAGGGTGTAAGGGCCACAGCACCCGGGGGTGCAGGGCGTGGGTGCTGCAGCACCCGTGGGTGTAGGGTAAAGGGGCCACAGCACCCGTGGGTGCAGGGCATGGGTCCCCCAGCACCCACGGGTGCAGGGTATAGGGGCCACAGCACCCGGGGGTGCAGGGCGTGGGTGCTGCAGCACCCGTGGGTGCAGGGTGTGGGTCCCCCAGCACCCACGGGTGCAGGGTATAGGGGCCACAGCACCCGGGGGTGCAGGGCATGGGTCCCCCAGCACCCGTGGGTGCAGGGTATAGGGGCCACAGCACCCGGGGGTGCAGGGCGTGGGTGCTGCAGCACCCGTGGGTGCAGGGCATGGGTCCCCCAGCACCCACGGGTGCAGGGTATAGGGGCCACAGCACCCGTGGGTGTAGGGCGTGGGTGCTGCAACACCCGTGGGTGCAGGGTATAGGGGCCACAGCACCCGTGGGTGCAGAGTGTGGGTGCTGCAGCACCCACGGGTGCAGGGTGTAAGGGCCACAGCACCCATGGGTGCAGGGTATAGGGGCCCCAGCACCCGTGGGTGTAGGGCGTGGGTGCTGCAGCACCCGTGGGTGCAGGGTATAGGGGCCACAGCACCCACGGGTGCAGGGCATGGGTCCCCCAGCACCCGTGGGTGTATGGTAAGGGTCCTGCAGCACCCATGGGTGCAGGGTACAGGTCCCATAGCATCCGTGGGTGCAGGGTACGGGTCCCCCAGCACCCGTGGGAGCAGGACGTGGGTGCCGCAGCACCCATGGGTGCCTTACCTCGGCCTTGAGCTCGTCGATGTGGTCCTTGAGCTGGCGGATGTACTGGGCGGCGTCCGAGTGGTTGAGCTGCCCCTGGATCATGCCCTCCTCCCTCTGCGGGTGCGGGCGGGTCAGCGGGTGCCCGTCCCCTCCCTGTCACCCTGTCACCCTGTCACCCCATCCCCCTTTGTCCCCCCCACCCCGTCCCCCTTGTCCCCACTCACCTGGATCTCCAGCTCGGCGACGCGCTGTCGCATCTCGGCCAGGGCCGCCATGCTGTCAGCCTCGCGCAGCCGCACCGCCATCACCTCCTCCTTGCTCTGGGGACACTCGTGTCACCCGGTGCCACACCAGTGCCACCCCTGTGTCACCCACCGCCCCCCCAGGGGAGGCTTCAGCCCCCCCTGTCCCTAAGGACAAGGGAAGGCCGGTGGAGGGGAGGTGGGGACCCTGTTGGAGGGGACATGGGGACACTGGGACCCCATGGGAGGGGACATCGGGACCCCATGGGAGGGGACATTGGGACCCTCTCAAGAGATGACACGTTGATCCCTTTTGAGGGGACACGGGGACCCTGGTGGAAGGGACATGGGGACACCATTGGAGGGGGTGACAGGATGCTGTTGGAGGGGACGTGGGGACGCCGTGGGAGAGGACGATGGGACCCTGCAGAAGGGGATGCTGTGACCCCATGGGAAGGGCTGTGGGTGTCCCTGGGGAGGGGACAGGGGTGTCCCAGGAAGAGTCTGGGGGTGTCCCAGGGGAGGGGATGGGGAGCACCCATGGGTACCCCCAGGGAGGTGAGAGAGGAGGGCCCGAGGGTGTCCCCAAAGTGTCCCCAAGCACCGGGGAGGTGACAGAGGAGGGCCCAAGGGTGTCCCCAAAGTGTCCCCAAGTGCTGGGGAGGTGAGAGAGGAGGGCCCGAGGGGTGTCCCCAAAGTGTCCCCAAGCACCGGGGAGGTGAGAGAGGAGGGCCCAAGGGTGTCCCCAAAGTGTCCCCAAGCACTGGGGAGGTGACAGAGAAGGGCCCAAGGGTGTCCCCAAAGCGTCCCCAAGCGCCAGGGAGGTGAGAGAGGAGGGCCCGAGGGTGTCCCCAAAGTGTCCCCAAGCGCCAGGGAGGTGAGAGAGGAGGGCCCGAGGGGTGTCCCCAAAGTGTCCCCAAGCACCGGGGAGGTGACAGAGGAGGGCCCAAGGGTGTCCCCAAAGTGTCCCCAAGCGCCGGGGAGGTGAGAGAGGAGGGCCCGAGAGTGTCCCCAAAGTGTCCCCAAGCGCCAGGGAGGTGAGAGAGGAGGGCCTGAGAGTGTCCCCAAAGTGTCCCCAAGCGCCGGGGAGGTGAGAGGAGGGCCCGAGGGGTGTCCCCAAAGTGTCCCCAAGCGCCGGGGAGGTGAGAGAGGAGGGCCCAAGGGTGTCCCCAAAGCGTCCCCAAGTGCTGGGGAGGTGAGAGAGGAGGGCCCGAAGGTGTCCCCAAAGCATCCCCAAGCACCGGGGAGGTGAGAGAGGAGGGCCCGAAGGTGTCCCCAGAGCGTCCCCAAGCACCGGGGAGGTGACAGAGGAGGGCCCGAAGGTGTCCCCAAAGCGTCCCCAAGCGTCCCACCTTGCACTGGGCCTCGGCGTGTTTGCGGTGGCTCTCGCTGAGCTGCGCCTGCAGCCCCTTGCTCTGCGCCGCCGCCAGCCGCAGCTGCTCCCGCAGCCCCGCGCAGGTCTGCTCCGCCCGGCCCAGCACCGTGCGCTGGATCTGGCCCTGCAGGGGGACAGGAGTGTCACCAGCCCCTCCCTGTCACCCCCCCGCCAGCTCCCACAGCCCCTGTCCCCGGCCTGGCCCTGGAGGAGGCGGGGCGGGGGGTGGGGGGGCAGGACTGTCACCCCCCACCCAGCTCCCGCAGCCCCGTGCAGGTCTGCTGCACCCGGATCTGGCCCTGGGGGCACCCAGCACCCATGGACCCAGCACCCCCAGTTCAGTCCCTCCTGGCCCAGCAGCCCCAGTCCAGCACCCACAGCCCCAGCACCCTCCGTTGAGCCCCCCCCGGCCCCCGGTCAGGATGCAGACCAGGCTCTGACCTGCGTCTCCAGCTGCAGCACCTGCTGGCGCAGCACCCCTAGGCCCCAGTTCCCCCAGTTCAGCACCCACGACCCCAGTACCCCCCAGTTGAGCCCCCCAGCCCCGGGTCAGGATGCAGCCTGGGCTCTGACTTGTGTCTTGAGCTGCAGCACCCTCAGCTCAGCACCCGCACCCCCAGCACCCATGGCCCCAGTACCCCCAGACCCAGCACCCACCACCCCAGTACTCCCCAGTTCAGCACCCCCAGCCCCCAGGATGCGGCCAAGGCTCTGACCTGCGTCTCCAACTGCAGCACCCGCTGGCGCAGCGCCCGCAGCTCGGCCTGGGCTTGGGCCTCCCGCAGCCGTGCCGCCACCACGGCCTCTTGCAGCGCGTTGGCGTTGCTCCGCCGTGGGGACTCCTTCCAGCGCCCGCCCGCCCGGCCCGCCTGTGCCCCGCACCCGTCAGGTACCCACCGGGTGGGTGGCGGGACCCAGGTGGCCCTCGTGGGGACCCAGGTAGATGGGAGGGGACAGAGGTGTCGGGATGAGGGACCCAGGTGGCAGGGAGGGGACCCAGGTGACCAGGAGGGCACCCAGGTGTCAAGACAAGGGACCCAGGCAGATGGGAGGGGACCCAGGTGGCTGGGAGGGGACCCAGATGGCTGCGAGGGGACCCAGATGTTGGAACAAGGGACCCAGGTGGCAGGGAGGGGACCTAGGTGGCCAGGAGGGCACCCAGGCGTCAAGACAAGGGACCCAGGCAGATGGGAGGGGACCCAGGTGGCTGGGAGGGGACCCAGATGTTGGAACAAGGGACCCAGGTGGCAGGGAGGGGATCCAGGTGACCAGGAGGGCACCCAGGTGTCAAGACAAGGGACCCAGGCAGATGGGAGGGGACCCAGGTGGCAGGGAGGGGACCCAGGTGACCAGGAGGGCACCCAGGCATCAAGACAAGGGACCCAGGCAGATGGGAGGGGACCCAGGTGGCTGGGAGGGGACCCAGATGTTGGAACAAGGGACCTAGGTGGCAGGGAGGGGACCCAGGTGGCCAGGAGGGCACCCAGGCATCAAGACAAGGGACCCAGGCAGATGGGAGGGGACCCAGATGGCTGGGAGGGGACCCAGATGTTGGAACAAGGGACCTAAGTGGCAGGGAGGGGACCCAGGTGGCCAGGAGGGCACCCAGGTGTCAAGACAAGGGACCCAGGCAGATGGGAGGGGACCCAGGTGGCTGGGAGGGGACCCAGATGTTGGAACAAGGGACCCAGGTGGCAGGGAGGGGATCCAGGTGACCAGGAGGGCACCCAGGTGTCAAGACAAGGGACCCAGGCAGATGGGAGGGGACCCAGGTGGCTGGGAGGGGACCCAGATGTTGGAACAAGGGACCTAGGTGGCAGGGAGGGGACCCAGGTGGCCAGGAGGGCACCCCGGCATCAAGACAAGGGACCCAGGCAGATGGGAGGGGACCCAGGTGGCTGGGAGGGGACCCAGATGTTGGAACAAGGGACCCAGATGGCTGGGAGGGGACCCAGGTGACCAGGAGGGCACCCAGGTGTCAAGACAAGGGACCCAGGCAGATGGGAGGGGACCCAGGTGGCTGGGAGGGGACCCAGATGTTGGAACAAGGGACCTAGGTGGCAGGGAGGGGACCCAGGTGGCCAGGAGGGCACCCCGGCATCAAGACAAGGGACCCAGGCAGATGGGAGGGGACCCAGGTGGCTGGGAGGGGACCCAGGTGGCTGCGAGGGGACCCAGATGTTGGAACAAGGGACCTAGGTGGCAGGGAGGGGACCTAGGTGGCCAGGAGGGCACCCAGGTGTCAAGACAAGGCACCCAGGCAGATGGGAGGGGACCCAGGTGGCTGGGAAGAGACCCAGGTGGCCAGGAGGGCACCCAGGTGTCAAGACAAGGGACCCAGGCAGATGGGAGGGGACCCAGATGTTGGAACAAGGGACCCAGGTGGCAGGGAGGGGACCCAGGTGGCCAGGAGGGCACCCAGGCGTCAAGACAAGGGACCCAGGCAGATGGGAGGGGACCCAGGTGGCTGGGAGGGGACCCAGATGTTGGAACAAGGGACCCAGGTGGCAGGGAGGGGACCCAGGTGGCCAGGAGGGCACCCAGGCGTCAAGACAAGGGACCCAGGCAGATGGGAGGGGACCCAGGTGGCTGGGAGGGGACCCAGATGTTGGAACAAGGGACCTAGGTGGCAGGGAGGGGACCTAGGTGGCCAGGAGGTCACCCAGGTGTCAAGACAAGGGACCCAGGCAGATGGGAGGGGACCCAGATGGCTGCGAGGGGACCCAGATGTTGGAACAAGGGACCCAGGTGGCAGGGAGGGGACCCAGGTGGCCAGGAGGGCACCCAGGTGTCAAGACAAGGGACCCAGGCAGATGGGAGGGGACCCAGGTGGCTGGGAGGGGACCTAGGTGGCCAGGAGGGCACCCAGGTGTCAAGACAAGGGACCCAGGCAGATGGGAGGGGACCCAGATGTTGGAACAAGGGACCTAGGTGGCAGGGAGGGGACCCAGGTGGCCAGGAGGGCACCCAGGCGTCAAGACAAGGGACCCAGGCAGACAGGAGGTGACCCAGCTGGCCAGGAGGGGACACAGGTATCAGGACAAAGCACCCAGGTGGACAAGGAGGGACCCAGATGTTGGAACAAAGGACCCAGGTGGTCAGGAGGGGACACAGGCAGTCAGGAGGGGACCCAGGCATTGGGACAAGGGACCCAAGTGACCAGGAGGGGACCAGGCATCAGAACAAGGGTCCCAGGTGGCTGGGAGGAGACCCAGGGAGCTGAGAAGGGACCCAGGCGCCCTGGGGGGGGGACCCAGGCATCTGGGGGGGGACCCAGGCGTCTGAGGGGGGACCCAGGTGTCTGGGGGGGACACCCAGGCGTCCAGGGGGACACCCAGGCGTCCGGGTCCTTACCTGCCAGCTGTCACTGAGGTCCTTCACCTGCTGCTGCAGCTCCGTCAGCGACTTGACGGCTTCGGCCTCACGCAGCGCCAGCGCCTGCAGCTCCTCCTGCAGCCGCACCACGTTGTCCTCATCTGGCAGCAGGCTGTTCCTCTGCGGGGACACGGGGGACGTCAGCGGGGACACCCCGGGGCGAGCGTACCCCAGGGCATGGGCATCGGATATCGGTGGGGACACCCCGGGGCAGGGACATCGGATATCGGTGGGGACACGCCAGGGCAGGGACATCTCAGGGCAGTGACACTGAATGTCATTGAGGACACCTCGGGGTGGTGGCACTGGTCATTGGCAGGGACACCCCAGGGTGGTGGCACTGGGGGCTTGTCCCCCTCTGCCAGGTGGAGGTGGGGATACTCAGGGGGGATTGGGGGGAGATGACAGGGGACACTAGGGACAGGGGAACCCCCAGGGACCTCCTGGGGACACTTATGTGGCACTGGGGATCCCCAGGGACAGGGGACACCAGGTCCAGGACCTCCCAGAGCCCCTTGTGTGACACTCCCTCTCCCCAGGGCCACTTGTGTGACACTCCCCATCCCCAGGGCCACTCGTGGGACCATCCCCGTCCCCAGGGCCACCAGCGTGACACCCGTGAGCCGTCCCCGTCACCTTCTCCATGTCGAGGACTTTATCCTGCATCTCCTTGAGGGCGCCGAGGGTCTCGCTCTCCCGCAGCCGCGACTGCTCCAGCTCCGTCTCCAGGTGGGTGACAAACTCCTCACTGAAGCGTGGGTTCCCCTGCCACCGTCCCCAACGTGTCACCCACGGGGCACAATGCCTGTCCCCGACTTGCCCGCAGCGGTGGCACCCACCACCCGCACCCGAATCCGGGCTGCAGCAGGGCGCGAATTGAAAGGGGGATGCGTAGGGGCGATGGGGACGCCTGGGGACATCTGGGGACATTTGGGGACGTGTGGGGACACCAACCTGCTGGTCCTGCAGCTGCCGGATGGTGGTCTGGGCGCGCTGCAGGTTCTCGGTGGCCGAGGTGCAGCGTTGCTTCACCACCGCCAGCTCCCGCTTGATGATGTAGTTCTCCTCCGCCTCCTGTGCCCGTGTCACCTGGCCCTGGGGACAGCAGGGATGCGTCACCACCGTGGCATGATGTGCCCGGTTCTCCCCCAAAGTGTGTCGCTCGGAGGGGTGTGGTGGTGGTAGTGGGGACAAGGGGGTGATGGCGGGGACATGGGATGATGCTGGGGACAAGGGGGTGACACCAGCCCCACAGCAAGGTGATGCCAGGGATGAGGGGTGACAACACAGTAATGCTGGCCCTGTGGTGGGTGACACCAGCCCTGTGGCAGGTGACGCTAGGGACAAGTGGGGTGACACCGGGGGATGAGGGGGTGATGCTCAGCCCCACATCAGGTGACACCAAGGAGAAGGGGGTGACAACAGCCCCAGGGGATGACCTCAGCCCCATGGCAGGTGACACTGCAGACAAGGGGGGTGACACCAGCACTGGGGGGTGACACCAGCCCCACAGCAGGTGACGCCGAGGACAAGGAGGTGACATCAGCCCTGGGGGGACGTCCAGGACCATTTTGTCCCCTCCAAGCTGCTCTCACCCCATGACCCATGACCTTCCACTCAAAATCCACATATTTTGGTCAAACTCACCAAAACGGTGCCTTTTACCCCATCTTGGCCAAACCCCGCCCCCAAGTGCCACCATGCCACCCCCCACGTTCCACCGAACCCCCAAACGGGCCAAAACCTCCCATTTTCACCAACCACCCCCAAATCCTCCTTCCCCCTCCACCCCCCAAAGCGGGGAAGGTGCACGGGAGCCTCCGGAAAAGCAGAAAAAAGGGACAAAATCTTCCCCAAACGAGCTGGACGAAGGCAGGCTGGGAAGCAAAAGGGGGAAGAAAAGGGTTAAAACGCAGCAGAAAAGAGAAAAATAGCTATTTTTGACGCTACCTGGATGAGCCTGTCGGCGAGAGCCGCGCTCTCCTGCGGCCGCCGGCGGAGAAGAGAGAGAAAGAGAGGAGAGACGTAACGAGATAAACGAAGAGGACGGAGGCAGCGAGAGGCGGAGGCACCCGGCAACCTTCCCGCGCATCATCGGTCCCCGTTTTGGGGTGTTTTCCAAGGATTTTAGCTCTTTTTCTCCCATGCCGGAGGGGGAAAACATGGAGACAGTGGTGTTTTGCCCTAAAACGGAGCGTTTCCCACCTCCCAGAGGGAGACTTTGTGCGGAAAAATGATGAAGCAGGGGCTCGCTGGACATAAATCTTCTTTTTTTGTACCAAAAGAGTGCTGGGAGGGGAGATTTTGGGGGTGCAGCCCATAAAAGGGGTGTTGGAGGTTGCGGGGTTGCACCCATGGGTGCCGGGGTCTCTGGGCGGTGGCCCATGAGTGCCTCAGGGGAGTTTGGGGTGCTCCAGGGGACTTTTTGGGTGCTCCAGGGGGGTTTGGGTGCTCCAGGGGGGTTTGGATGCCCCAGGGGGGGTTTGGGGTGCCCTCAGGGGGGTTTTGGGGTGCCAACCGCAGGGCTTACCTTCTCCAGGGTTTCGATGCGCTGTTTGAGCAGGCGGTTCTCGGTGCGGAGGCGCTGGGGGGTAGAAAATCGGGAAGAATTAGCCCCAGGGGGGGTTCTGATGTCCCTGGCGGGTTGCTGAGCCTGGGGACATCCCATGGCCAAGGGGACACAGGGATAAAGTGGCCCCGGGGATGGGTCAAGTGGCCCTGGGATGGCTTACATGGCCTTGGGGACAGGCTAAGTGGCCTTGGGGACAGCTTAAATGGCTCTGGGATGGGTCATGGTGGCCCCAGGATGGCTTAGATGGCCCTGGAGATGGCTCAAATGGCCCCAGGGATGGGCTAAAGGTCCCCAAGGATGGGTGAAAATGGCCCTGGGATGGCTCAAACTGCTCTGTGACAGGTCAAGTGGCCCTGGGATGGCTTAAGCGGCCCCTGGGATGGGCTACGCCATGCCAGGAGGGCTCAGCTGGCCCCGGGGATGGGCCAAGTGGCCACGAGGATGGCTCAAGTGGCCCCAGGATGCCAACACTCGACCTGTCTCACCTTGATCTCAATCTGCTCCTCCATCTCTTTGTTCTTGATGGCGGCGTACTCCTTCTCCAACCTGCTTGGGACATGGGGACAGGCTGGGACACAAGGACAGGGACCAGACCCCCTGGCCCTGTGCCCCACGGCTGACAGGGGGACCCCATCCAAGCGCAGGAACCCATCGCCCCATCTCACCTCTTCATCTTCTTGGGGTTGTACTTGACCTGGAAGGCCCTGAGGATGAGCTTGTCGGGGCAACTGTCGAACTGGTGTGGGATCACCTTCTGGAAGTACTGCGGGTACGGAAACCGGCCATGAAACGTGGCCCCAAAATACAGGCCATCGCCTAAACCAGCCCCAAAGTAAGGGCCCGTTGGGTAAAACCAGCCCCAAAATAGGGTCTGTTGGATAAATCTGCCCCAAAACACAGCCTTGTTGCATAAATCCACCCCAAAATACAACTTATTGCATAAACCAGCCCCAAAATATGGCCCATCGTGTAAACCTAAAATACAGCCCGTTGCATAAATCCGCCTGTTGCATAAGCTGGTCCCCAAACATATCCAGTTGGGAGAAACCTGCCCCAAAATACTAAATGTGGGGCTAAATCTGTCCCAAACTACATCCCCTTGGACAAATCTGTCCCAAATTATGTCCCCTTGGACAAATCCACCTCCAAACCTGTCCTGTTGGACAAATCCAGCCCAAAATATGTCCTGTTGCCTAAATCCGCCCCAAAACACGTCCCATTGGACAAATCTGTCCCGAAACACGTCGCGTTGGACAAATCCACCCCAAAAGCCACCAGCACGTACCTGGGACATGCCCTCCATGTCGAGCTGGATGAGCTCAGCCTGGTTGAACTGCAGCAGTGCCATCCCCACGCGGAAGACGATCTCCAGCCCCTACAGGAAGGGTCCACACTTGACCTCATGCCATCGCCTTTCCCATTTGGGGTTTGAGGTTTTTCTCCCCAAAACCAGACCAGCTGGTGTGGGGAGAACATTTCCACATCCAAGTGGAAAATGTGGTTGCGGTCCCATTGTGATTTATGGCGTTGGCCGCAGCCCCGTTACCTCGTACATGAAGATGTCGAAGACACGCGTGGCCACAGGAAGAGGGAAGGTGGTGAGGAAGAGGGTGAGGAACCAGGACGAGGCGTACATGGAGGTGAGGAAGCTCTGTGAGCGGAAGTGGATGTTCAGCTCCGGCAGCTGCTCCTGGATGTGAGAAACGGGGGAAATGAAGAGAAACGGGGAATGGTGGAATATTTTTAGGGGTCATTCATGGCTGCTGAGGTTTGAACAGGTCCAGGAGGTCTTGTGGAGGTCCCTGAGGGGTCTCATGGAAGGTCTCTTGGTGGTGGTGGGGGCTTGTGGATGGTCCCTAGGGTCTCACGGATGTTCCTCAGGGCATCTTGTGGATGGTCCCTGGGGTTGTCTCATGGATAGTCCCTTTGGATGCCTCATAGATGGTCCCCAAGGTCTCATGGATGGTCCCTGGGGCATCTCATGGAGGTGCCCTGGGATCTCATGGATGCCCCCAGGCTATCTCATGGATGTCCTTGGGGTCTCACAGATGTCCCCCTTGAGGAATCATGGATGGTCCTCAGGGCATCTCATAGATGTCCCCAGCATCTCTGCGTGCTGGACAAGAGCCCATTGGAGGAACCCATTTCTCCCAAGAGCTGCTACCTCACTCCTACCTCTCCCTGTCCTTGTCCCCTGGCTCTACCCACCGATTCCCACCACCCCGAGCGTTTTGGGGGGTGTGGGGCGGTGCCTACCTGCAGCATGTACTCGAACTGGTAGATGCAGAGCCCCAGCTCAGCCATGCTGGGTTTGAAGAGCTCCCGTAAGCGGTATTCCTGCATCAGCCTCACGAACACGCAGAAGGCCTCTTCCTCGGGCATCTGGAGACCCAAAGGGACATGAATTCCCCCTTAAAACTCTGCTGGCAGCTCCAGATGGGGAGCGTCTTTCCATCAGGTGATGGGATGGGATGGGATGGGATGGGATGGGATGGGATGGGATGGGATGGGACGTGCTGGGACCTGTCCCCAGGTGAAGGGGAATGCGAATGGGGGATTTTAAACCCATCAGGAGTAACTGGGATGGTGGGAACGAGCCCATTTTGCTCCTGAGGATCAAGAAAAAGGCTCCTATTCCCCAACCCTGTTCTACCACGTCTCCAGAAGGTGTTAAAAACCCATCGGCAGCTCCTCCTCGCCCCGGGGCTGGCACAAACCTGCATGAGCAGCAGTCCCACGATGAAGGCGCTACCCTGGCAGTATCCAACCTCCCGGTCCACCAGGGAATAGGCCTGGAAGGAAGAAGAAAAATCAAAATAAATATATCTATGAGCAGGGGGATTGGCCGGGCCATCATCCCTGCTTGCTGTGTGAGGGCAATGGTGAAGGGAAGCCTTGACCACAGAAAATAGGGGTTTTTTTGCTTGACCACACCTCCTGAGCATGATGTTGCTCCACACTTGAATTTAGACCCCAAAATACTCAACTATTTGTTTCTTAATTCAGAGTAAAACTCAACAGGAAAAATGAGGTCAGGGACAGATGGGGAACGAGGTTCATTTGCAAGGAAAGGGCTGCCACACTGCGAGTGATGGTTCCAGGAGTTTGTGGTGGAAACCAAACCCCTCAAAAATTAATATCCAGTTAAAACAGGTTCAAAACCCAAAGCGGTGTTCAGGCTGTGGCCAAGATCCATTGACGTTCGAGGAAAGACGTTACCTTCATGACGTTGAAGAGCACCTCCTGGCCCAGACTGTCCTGTCCCTTGAAGAACTCGTGCTCCGGGTAGGTGCGGGCGATATCCCGTCGGATGAGCTTCTCGCAGGGAGAGGACATCTTGAGCAGCTCTGAGTATTGGTTTTTGACGGGCATGTCGGTGGCACTGCAGAGCAGCTGCCAGACAATGGCGCGGAAGTGGTGGGGGATCCCTTTGCGGATGAGCTCCTGTGGAAAAATGGGGCAAAAACCCGAGAAAATGGGTTTCAAGAAGATGGGAAGCTCCTCGTGGATGGGGAGACATCATCCTGTCCCAGCATGGGGAAGGTTGGTGCAGATTTTTGCAGGAGGGTTAAAATATAATTAGAAATAAAGCTATATCTTCACCTTCAGCAGCTTCTCCTTCTTCTTCCTCCACTCGTCCCACTCGTTGACGATGCGGCCCCAGAGGATCCAGGTGTCCTCCTCGAGGTGGCTGAGGTTGGAGGAGGCCGAGGAGCTGGAGACCAAGGAGGAGCCGCTGTTCCTTCGCGAGCCGTTCATGGAGCGCATCGACTTGGAGTCGGCCTCCAGTAGCCTGCAAGAGACCGAGATAGCCCCCAAAAAGCCCCAAAGAAGGAGAGAGCCCCCAAAACTGCCCCAAAGGAGGAGAGATTCCTGCAAAACCCTCCCAAAAAAGGAGATATTCCCCTAAACCAGCCCCAAAGGAGGAGATATTCCCCCAAAACAGCCCCAAAGAAGAAGAGATTCCCCCAAAACTGTCCCAAAAAAGGAGATATTCTGCCAAAACAGCTCCAAAGGAGGAGAGATTCCCCCAAACCTGTGCTAAGAGGAGAGATTCTCCCCAAATGAGCAGCTATTCCCCCAAAATGCCCCAAAAAAGGAGATATTCCCTGAAAACTGCCTCCAAAGAGGAGATATTCCCCCCAAAACAGCCCCAAAGGAGGAGAGATTCCCACAAAACCATCCCCAAAAATGAGATATTTCCCCAAAACCACTCCAAAGGAGGAGAGATTCCCCCAAAACAGCCCCAAAGGAGGACGCATTCCCCCAAAACCATCCCAAAAGAGGAGATATTCTGCTAAAACAGCTCCAAAGGAGGAGAGATTCCCCCAAAACCACGCTAAAAGAGGAGAGACTCCCCCCAAACCACCCCAAACAAGCAGATATTCCCCCAAAACGCCCCAAAGGAGGAGATACTCCCCCCAAACCACCCCAAATGAGCAGATATTCCCCCAAAACGCCCCAAAGGAAGAGATATTCCCCCAAAACTACTCCAAAAAAGGAGTTATTCTCCCCAAACGGCCCCGAAGGAGGAGATATGCCCCCAAACCACCCCAAAACAGCACCAGGATGGGCTATTTTCCCCGGGGAGATGCCGATAGCTGCCTGGGGATGTTTTTTTTAATGAATCTGCTTAAAAAACAGATTTTCAATGGGTTTTTTTCCCCGAGTAAATTTGCTTAAAAATGGCTTTGCAAGGAAGTTTGCATTTCGGGGCTTGATTTTAACACTGGTTTCATGCCAGGGACGGAGCTTTTTGCCTGGTATTTCGGCAAAGCGAGCCTCAGGGCTCGCTTTCCATCAAGAGCAGGTTTAAAACCCACCACTGAAGCGGGTGGGTTTATTATTTATTATTTCCAAATAGCCGCCTCCTTCCAGAAATCCCCTTTGCCCGCCTGAACGAGCAAACCCTGCTGCTTTCAAAGAGAAAAATATAACCTTGAAAAAAATAAACCGGAGTGTTTTCACCCCAGCTGGAGCGATGCTTGGGGGAAGTGGCTTGTTGTTGTCCAGTCTCTTTGATTTTAAGGGAAATGCTCGAAAAAAAAAAGACGATAAAAAGACTGAATGGGGCGGATATCCCCCGGCACTCACCGATTTTGCTCCTCCAGCTTCGCCAGCAGCTCCAGTTCGTCGGGGCTGAGGTTTTCTGAGTCGGAGGTGGGTGAACACGCCGGGGCTGAGTTGACGGAGGAGAGGGCTTCGTGGGAGGACGAGTCGGGGCTGACGGCCGGCGACGCCATGGCGGCGGGGGCCGGCAACGCGCCGAGCCCGCGGGGATTTTGGGGTCTCACCTGGAAAGCCAAGTACCAGCGTGAGCGGGACGTGATCCCCCCATCTTTTCCTCCTCACCACAGCGCTTCAAATCTCTTAAAAAACACCCTGTTTTAGTTAATCTGATAGAAAACAGGATGCGAGCATCGCTCGGTTTGCAGCCCACTGAGACATTCACTTAATTCCCTAGAAAAAAAAAATCCATTTAAGCCCAGTTTTCATGTCAAGCTGGGTCTAAGCACATCGTCCTGTGTTTGCCCTAAATTAGTTGAATGAAATTAGCCTAAAAACTGGAATTAAGCCCAATGTACCCTCATTTTGGGAAGGAACAGGCCAATGTGGGAAGAGAGGATTTGCAGAAAGCTGTCCTCGCTGTGGATTTGCTTTAGGGGTTGACAGCACCCAGTTTGCCCATTTTGGTGGTGTTTTGCAGAAAAATGCCTCTTCGGGGAGGAACGAGTCTCAGTTTGGGATTGCAGGGACTGGCAGAAATGGGGTGAAAAATGGCAGTTTGAGGAGTGCTGCAAAAAGAGGGGTTCAAGCGGCGTCTCCGGCAGGGATTTGTGAGATGATCAGCAGGGACTGGGATACCTCAAGGCAGCTCTGGCCTTTTTTGGGCTGAAAAATTCTCCTTTTGGTAAAAAAACGCTGCTGAAGATTGGCAAAATGAACCCTCAGTCGCTGCTGTGGCCAAAGGGGATGAAGAAAGCAGAGGAAAGAAATAAAAAGCAGCAGCACCTGAAGGATGCGCCGTGAATGTGTGATTTACCTGATTTGGGCTTAATTTGCTCTCTGTGCAGATTAAGCTATAAATCGGGGAGGTTTTAACCAAAAAGCCACATTTCTGATCCCTTTTTTGAGGGGAAAAACTGGCCGGCAGAGCAAAATGAGCTCAGAGGAGAGCAAAGCAACGAAGGGACGCTGGGCAAGTGCAGCCATACCGCAAACAGGGAAAATTCCGTGCTGTTTGGTTAACGGTTTTCCAAAAGCAGCAAGATTTAACAGAGCAGCTTTGGGGCAAGAATCGGGTCAATCGTTAACGGGATCACGCAGATTTGCTTATCAAGCAGGAAATTTTATAAAGGGGGGAAAAAAAAAAAGCCTCGATTATATTTAATTCAGGCCCATGCTGCCCGTTGAGGGACGGGGCTCATCCAGCAGCGCCTTTGTCTCCAGGAGAGATGTTAATTTATTTTCTATAATTAATATTTCCCTGCAAGACCTTGCTGGCTGATATCACCCAAAATACTGTTTTAATGAAAAAAAAATAGCGAGCGGCGTTGGCGGCTTCACTGCAAAATTATAAGTTACCGATCAAACAGCGGCCGCAGCACAACCTGCCAGGGTTCAATGGGCTGCGAGAATGTCCTGAAATGGCTTTTTAGGAAAATGAACATTTCCACGTCGACGTGGGGGGAAAATAAAAGCAACAACCACATGTGGATGAGCATGGGATGGCCAAAACGCATGATTTCAACCCAAAAATGAGGAAGGCAGATGGTAAAATTGTTTATTAGACCCGGAAAAAACAGGTGGAAATGGAAAAACAGGAGAAAAGGCAAGGTGAAATTTTTCAGTGGGTTTTTTTGGGTGAAATCTCGTTGGTTTTCCAGTATGGGGATGGTGGCCGCCGTCCTTCAGATGTTCCTGTTGTGCCGAGAGCTCGTTCCGAGGCGATAGGTATCAAAATTTGCTGAAAACGCTTGAATTTGGAGGGGAAAAAAAAAAAAAGTCTAGGGGTGGTGTGTCAAAGGCGCTGAGAAAATTAGGGGAAAAAAATGGTGGAAATGGTCCCGGAAACGCCACCGTGGTGCCCAGACTCTGTTTTTAGGAAACTGGCCCAAAAAGGGGCTTGGTCAGTCCCAATTTCAGCCCGTTTGTGACAGCGGGTTAATAAAAAAATAACTTTCCGGGTGCGCTGCGGAGTCCTCGAGGTCCCCACGTGTCCCCGAATTCCCCATGTGCCGCTGTCACGCTGACTCATTTTCCCCCAAAATACCATCGCTCAACCAAAATGCTGTAAAAAAAGCCCAATTTCAGCAGGATGGCAAGACGACGACCTCGAGCTGGAGCATTTTGGGAGGAAAAATGTTAAAATTTTCCCCGTTCCGCTTAAAATTTGCCGATTTGTAGCTTTTTTGACCCATTTTCGCAGCTTTTCCGCGGAGCTTTGTACCGTTTCTGCAGTGTTTTGTGCCTTTTCTGCGCTGTTTTATGCCTTTTCCGCCCATTTTTGCAGCGTCTCTCAGTGTCATTTTGCACCTTTTCCACCCCGTTTTCACAGTATTTTCTACGCCGTTTTCTCAGCGTCTCTCAGTGCTGTTTTGCGCCTTTTTTGCACCATTTTTGCCGCGTCTCCGAGCCGTTTCCACTTTTTTTCTGTGACGCTTTCGCCGCCTCCTCTTAAAAGTTCATCAAAGCGGGGATTCACCCCCAGTTTCAGCAGGAATTTTTGGAGGCATTGGGTAGTGACGCCGACTTTCCATTGGAGACAAACCATCAAAAATCCACCAATTTGCCAGAAACCCCAATTATTAACATGCAAAAGGAGCCAGGTAAGGAAAAAAAAAAAAATTATTAAACCACAAATATTTCAGCGGGACGTTCTTGAGCTTCACCAACATCTGTGGTTGGCGGAAAGAGGAGGAAAATGGATAAAAATGGGTTTAAACACGGCGAGTTTTGCCGCTGGCAGGGATGAAGCAGGTGCAAATTTTAAGCTAAAATCCCCTCAAAATGCCACCGGGTTTAAAACTGACCAAAACGCACCCAAAACCAGATGAAAATTGAATTCAGCACCAAAACGGAGCAAGGAAACCACCCCCCCGACCCCCCCGGCGGCGCCGGCCACCAAACTGCATTTGCAAATGTGGCTTTTTGGGGAAAAACTACCCCAAATGCCACTTGGGTGGTGATTTTTGTGTTTTTCGCAGTCCTAAATTGGTTGAAATGAGCCCAAAACTGGGAGGGTTTGGTGTCTTTTAGGATTTTTCATCAAAATAGGGTGGGTTCCCCCCCCCCCCCCCCATCCAGGCTGCTGGTGGCGGCAGGTATTAAACACCACCGGCAATGCCGCCAGCGAAGCCCCGATTGATGGAAAACCATCCAAAAAAGGGGAAAAATCAAAAAGGGAGGGTGAATTTGGGGGAAAAACCTGTAATTTGATGGAAAACACGAGTCATTCCAGCGTAGCTAAAATCCCTGGGTTTGAACCCAAAAGGAGAGACACGCTGGGGACGGCACAAAGCCGCGGCTCCGGGGGCTGCGGCCACGGTTGCTCCATCTTCTGGGCGGCTGCGGGGAGGGGGGGGGTGTTTTGGGGGGCACCCAGGGACCCCCCCAAACCCCCTCCCCACGGATGGGGGGCACAGGGCTGCTAGTGGAGAGGGTGGGTGTGCACTGCCTGGGTGGGGGTGTGTGATAAAAGGCCCCCCCCCCCCCCAATAAATGACATTTAGGGGATGGCGGCTGTGAAAGGGGGGGTCCAGCCGCCTGCTGCGACCCCCCCCCAAATTTTTTTTTACCAAAACCTGATTATTTTAAAAGAAAAAGAAGCGAGGGACAACACCCTCTTTGCACACAGGAGTGCAGCCCCCGGCAGGCAGCAACGGGGGGGGGCCCAATAAAGGAGGGGAATGGAGGAGGGGGGGGAGCCCCCCAATGTCCCCCTCTATAGTGGGGGGGCTCCCTTAATGTCCCCCCATGGCATAGTGGGGGCACCCCCATGCCCCCTCCCAATATAGCCCCGAATTACCCCATACAGCATGGTGGGGGGCACCCCCGTGGTTTCCTCCGGGGAGGGGGGGGGTAAACCCCCAATTACTCCCCCAAAGTGGGGGGGTAACCCCATTTACCCCCTAAGCCTGGGGGGGGATCCCCCAGTTACCCTATAGTCCTGGGGGGGGGGTTACCCCAAGCCACCCCAATAGCCAGAGGGAAAATTATCCCAATGCCCCCCCACCCCATATGGGAGGGGGTTACCCCCCAATGCTCCCCAAAGAATGGGGGGTACCCCCAATTACCACTCAGCTGGGGGGGGTCGGCAACGCCAATTACCCCCCCCCATTGACTGTGGGGGGAGGATATTTACCCCAAATTACCCCCCCCCCCAGCATTACCCCTATAGACACCCCCTCCTCATAGCCTGGAAGGGGGCTTTACCCCCAATACCCCCCCCAGGGGTGTCACCCCCAAATATCCCCTCACCCGGGGACGGGGTGACCCCCAATCCGCCCCACAACCTTAGGGGGGGGCCTTTAGGCCCAATTACCCCCCAGAGGGATGATTACCCCCGACCACCCCCCCAGCTCCCGGGGGGGGGGTACCCCCTATTCCTGAGGGAAGGAGCCCCCCTCCCGAGGGGGCGGGGAGCCCCTCCCGGTCCCTCCTACCTGCGAGGCGCTGCCATGGCGACCGCCGGCTGCCTCCGAGGGGGGGGCCCGCGGCGCCCCCCCGCCGCCACCGCCGCTTGGAGCCGAGCGGGAGCCGCGGCCGCCGCGGGCCCCGCCGCTGCCATGGGGGGACCCGCCGCCGCCGCCGCCGCCCTGACTGACACTGACTGACAGGCGGCCCCGCCCCGCAGCCAATCACCGCGCCGCCTCCGCCCGCCCCCCCGCGACTCCACAGCCAATCGCGACGGTCCGCCCGGGAATGAGCCGCCGCGGGGGACCCGGCTACAAACCGCGCCTGCTGAGCGGTCAGCCAATAGGGTGGCTCGTCGGTGGTTGATGGGCAAGCCTCTCTCCAATGAGATTCAAGGAGATGCTTCCCCCACTGGGGAAGGTGGGCACCGCCTTGCCGAGAGGCGAATGGCAGGAGCAGGTGGTGATGATAGATAGGTAGATCGGCCAATCGGCTGCCACATCTCGCTTGGAGTGGCACCTGGCTGACAGGAGAGGGCAACAAGCCCCGCCTCTTCAGCTTGAAGGGTTCGGATTTGATTGACAGGGGAATCTACCAATCGCTGGCGCAGGAGAAGGTGAGGCAGCCTATGGGGGCGCGGAGACTAGGCGGCATTCACCCCTCCAGCACAGATGGCTGATCCCGCCTTCCTGGGGAGAGTTGCGGCTCTTACTGGCTGACGGGGGATGATAGGCCGGCGCGTCCACCTATGGGGCGTCGAGTAGTGGGATCGCCGCTCTGTAGTGAGGGGTCCAGGGTGGAGTCACATTCTGTTACCTCAGGGAGGGCGCCCGGGTAGGGGGATCCGGGTTGGGGGTCCCCAGTTCCCCAGGGATGGGTTGGTGGGGTGACTGGGGTCCCCCATCCCATAGGGACCCAGGGATGGGGACACTGGGGGCTCCTGGGATCCCCAGGGGTTGGGGACAATAGGGACCCCAGCTCCCCATGAATGGGGGTGACGGGGGTCCCACGTTTCTCAGGGATTCAGGTCTTGGAGCACTGGGGGTCCCCAATGATCCCAGGGGTGCAGGGACACTGGAGTCCCCAGTTCCCCAGTGATGGGGGTTTGGGAGAAATTGGGGATGTCCCCAAGGACAGAAGTGCTGGTGCACGGGGTGTCCCCAGGGACAGGGATACGGGGACACTGAGGGTCCTACTGTCCCCAGGGACAGGGCTGGGGGACACTGGGGGTGTCCCCAGGGCCTGGGGGTGCTGAGGTGCCATAGGGGATATTTTTAATGGTGCTGAGAAGTGGGGTGGTTTTGGAGCGTAAAGGGGTTTTCAACCACTCCAGCTTCAATATTTAAAAAATCAGAAGATAAAAAAACCTAAAAAAGGTTAAAGGGATAAGGATGTGGTAGGTTTAGGGGTGGGAGCTGGTGATTTTGGTCCTCTCTTGACTTTTATCTCAGTTTTCAATCCTTTCAGCTTAAAAGGCGCCGTCCTCGATTTTTTTTAAACCTCTCCCACACCACTGGGACAAACCACACGCTGGCAGCAGAGAGACAAGCCACTGCGAGAGCGATTGGGACGAATTCACAGCGTTTCGACCCCAAACCGACTCCATTGCTTCTTGGAAAGTGCTGGAGCCCCAAGGGCATAACCGGCCAACCCTGGGGAGAAGTTTGGCCTCGACTTCCCCTAAATTCAGGATCAAAAAAGGGGAAATCGCACAAAACGAGGAAGCTGCTTGCCCTGAGAGCAGGGAAACCAGAGTAGTGAGGGATGTTCAACTTTTGGCTGTGTTTGCTTTTTCTGGGGTCCTCTGTGAAATTCAGCTGAAATTGGTCAACGGTGAAGTTAGTCGTTAGTTCTAACTTTCGTTTTCTGTGAAAGCAATCCAGGGGATGCCTGGCTTGAAGTCCTGAGGGCGTTCGGACAACGAAAAGAATTTTCCGGAGAAGGAATGAAGGAAACGGTGCCCCCAAAAATGAGGATTTTCACAACGCTAAGTTTCTCGCATTAAAAATGCAAGAAATCATCACAAGAACACTGAACAAAATGGTAAAGAATTCCCACCAAACCAAAAAAAGGGCAAAATTTAGGTGCTCACGTCAGAGAACGTGAGTTGCCATTTCGGCATGAAGCCTCCAAAAACCATCTCCTCGGACAGGTGTCGGCCTTGTTTGAGGAGAACAATGTTTTTTAACCAATTATTCTAAAAATCAACAGGGAAGGGGGCTGCCCAAATGCATCGGCCGCTCCAAAGCTCCTGAGTGTGCAGATTTATCTTTTATAGGAAATTAGAATTACGAAACGTGAGCATTTCCTTCCCCCCAGGATGTGATGACGCGTCTTCCCCACTGCATAAATTGGGGCATAAAATAAAGAAAAGGATCAGAGATGTCAGAAGGCGAAGGTGCCATCGGCACCTATGAGAAATGGGATTTCGCCGAGGGGATGGAGTTGGAGAAGCAAAAGCAGAGGAAAGTGCCTAGAGGAGGTATTGGGGTGAGGGAACGGCTTTGGGGATCCAGAGAAATGAAACTGGAAGGGTTTCAGCTCTTTAAACCGATCTTTCTCAGAAGTTATAGCGAAATTTTGATGCCTGGTTCCTCCGTTGGGTCACAATCTAGGAAAAAGAGGTCTGAGCATGGAGAACAGGGTGATGGAACCACTTGAGAGGTTGTTTTGGGGGGATCTCTCCTCTTTCTGCTCTTCTTTAAGAAAATATCTGTTGAGGGGGGAGTTATTTGGGGCCACCTGGCCCCATTTCACCCCTGGCAGTGCCGTCCCTCCTAGCCTTGTCTCCGGAGAGAGCTGTCACGCTGCTGTACGTGCTTCTGGCCCTCACCTTCGTGCTCTTCATGGCTCTCACCATCATAAATGTCCAGAGAGGTGAGTCCACCGCATACCCCTTGCTCCGATCAGCCCCGCTGAGCGCAGGGCGGGCAAGATTTGGGGGAAAACACCAGCGGATGGAGCAAAACGTAGCTCCAAGTTAGGTTTGAAGGCCCTTTTGCAGCCCGCGAGCTCTCCAGGGCCGGATCCGGAGCGAAAGTGAGCGCTCTCTTCCTCTCCCCCAGTATCCGCGGTGTGGGAAGCATTGGAACAAGCCCAGCTGCGGAGCGAGAACAGCCACATGACGGCGTGGCACAACCTCTCGGAGGTCCAGCGCACCCTCGGTATGACATCTCACCCCAAAATGGCTCCCTGGGACCTGCTGCACCCTTGATACCTGCACGGATTTTCCCCCCAGCGCTTCCGGGGTGCTTTTTCCAGCAAAAATTGAACCAAAGCTGCTTTCCATCAGGACAGAGATGGTCAGGACTTTTTTGTTTTGAGCTTTCTTCTCTTATTTTCCTCGTAGATAAACAGCTCTCTGGTGAGCTCAAGGCGATTCACGGCCGACTTCTGAACGGTATGCCAAGGAAAAGGCAGTTTTGGGGAAATATGTGCAGAATCCCGAATACCAGCTGCGGGCACCAGCAGGACGGGGTCAAAAGTGGAGTTTTTCCTCCTTCCAGCGTCGCAAGAAGTGGAGAACATGTGGTGGAAGATGGCGCAGTGCAAAGCAGAGTGCGGGAAGGAGCTGTCGGATCGCCTCCGTGTCCTGGGTGAGAGCATGATTTTGACGGAGAATCGTTAAATTCAGTGCTTCTCCTTGATTCCCAAAACACTCAGTATTGGGTAGATGCTCCAAAGATTCCTAAAATGTGCACCGAGAGCGCACGAAGACAATCTTAATGAGTTTGAGGTATCATTAAGTAGAATATTAAATGAAAAAAGCCTTTCTCAGCCTGTTAATAAACACAATAAAAAGCTCATTTAACGAAAGGGCTTTGAGGTTTTACTGCCTGAAGTTTAGAGAACGGTAACTCACACCAGGAAAACACACAGCGAAAGCCACGGTGTAAACCGGGATGGAAAGGAAAAGGGGAAGGGAGACAAAAAAAGGGTCCTTTTAGGTCTTCGCGGCAGCTGAATTACCTTTTATTCTTTCCCCGGCAGAGGAAAGGGACGTGCTGGAGCCGGTGCTGCGGCAGCTGGCGGAGGTGAAGGAGGAGCAGAGCCGCGTGTCGGCACTCCTTGACACGGCGCTGGAGGAGACACGCAACCTCTCAGGTGAGGGGTAGCAGTCGGGCTGAGCCCGCGGGCGTCCCCCCGCGCTCACCCACGCGTTCTCCTTTTTTTTTTTTTATTCCCCGTTTTCCCTCAGAAATTTTCTGCACGAGGTGTCCCACCGGCTGGCAGCAGTTCGCCAAAACCTGCTATTTCTTCTCCACCACCATCAAACCCTGGCAGGCTGCTAAAGACTCCTGCGCCAACTTCAACGCCCATCTGGCCATCATTGACACCGAGCAGGAAAACGTAAGCTGAGAAATCCCATAAAAAGCAAAAAAGCCCCCAGATTTCATGAGTTTAGAGGAATATTAGACTCCAGTTCCACAAACGGAAAGGTGGCGGTTAAGCACGGGTGACGCAAGACTGCCCACGGAGGCGGGAAAATGCAACTGGTTGACGTTCCCACTTGGTTCTGAAGTGATTTGGCCAAATCGGATGAATCTGTCCCCAAAATAAGTAGCGTGATTTAAGCAGTTTTTGGGAAAAGCCCGCGGGGGGCGGCTGCCCCTCCTGGGGTCTGTGTGAGCCCAAGGGACTCCCGGGGAGCGAGAGGTGCTCACCTGAGTTTGGGGTGCAGGCGCCATGCCTCCATAGTGATCCTTCCTCGCGATCATTTAAAAATTATTAAAGTTATTTAGAAATTATTAAAGTTATAGAATGAATTACAGAAATATAACCCAAACTGTGCACAAATTAGCATTTCTATGACAATTTAGACAATCCCTGCCTCCCATTCAGGAGGGTGCTTTCACCGACCCGGCTTTTAAAAAGTACGTTGGGTCTGAAAAAAGCTTCTTCCTCCAGATATTAGAAATTTCAGCACTTTTTTTCCATTTCTGACAGGAAATGTTGCATTTTTTGTCACGCCTGTGGCACGTCACAGTTGTCCCCTGCAAGGGATGGGCTCCCCGACTGCCGGCGCTGGCCTTGGCGCCACTGAATCCCTTTGCCGTCGCCTTCTGCTTCCCCTCCTGATGCTTCTTTTTTTTTTCCTCCCCGTTTGCAGAAATTTCTGGCAAATCACATCCTGGAGAATCGCGTGTTCTGGCTGGGCCTGACTGACATGCACAAAGAAGGCGACTGGCAGTGGGTGGACGGCCGCTCCCTCTCTCTCTCGTACGTTTCCAGCCTCATCGGAAAGTAAATTGCCCCCCAAAATCAGCTCTGTTCTCCCTAGGCCCCTCTTTTTGCTCAAAAAAAGGTGCCGCACCCTCATTAGCGCACCCATCCGCTCTGGTTTAGTGCTTAAAAAGCACAGAAATAAGTTTCGTGCTGCTACGGCACCTGAAAATGCCAGGTGGAGGGAAAGGTAAGAGGAGCCACCCTGTTGCGGGCAAGGTTTTGGCTTTTTCCCCCCAAATTCGCTTCGGTTTCAGGGCTGAAAACCCAGGTGGGAATGTGCAAGGAGCCGCAGCGCCTGCTTGGTTCTCCCCCAGCTCGGTCGGTTCCCGACCGAGACCCTGCACCCTGAGTCAAAGGGGTTATTTCTAACGGATCTCCTCATTCTCGGGATTTTGGGAAAAACACTGCGATTGAAGCAGAGCTGTTTTCCTGCATTAAATGGGGGGAAAACGGGAAAAACACTGAAGTTGCATCGTTGCGTTAAATGAGGGGGAAAAGGGGTTTTTTTTGGGTGGGGCTGTTGCCCTCCCCAGGGGATGCTGTGGGGCTGGTGTGCTCTCTGCCTGACTCCCCCCTACTTAAAAAAAAAAAACCACTAAAACCCAAAAAGTTCCCAAACAGAGAGCTTTCCACCCAAACCAGTGTGCCCTCCCCTGCCAGGGTCTGGAACAGCGGCGAACCCAACAACGTGGGCGACCATGGCGAGGACTGTGCCATGATCTACTCCAACGGCCGCTGGAACGACGCTACCTGTTCCAACGCCGAGGCCTGGATCTGCGAGCGCAGCTGCTAACGGTTTCCCCCTGACCGCCTGCTCACCTCCCCGGGGCTTAAAAATGGGGGAAAACCAGTAAAAACCCGGCAAAACCAAGTGCAGAGTGAAACCACGAGGCTCCGGGTAAAAGAGGTGTCCGAAAATGGGTAGTCCCCTTCCCAAAAGCGGGGTGCGCTGCTTGGGGGTGGGCACAGCGCTGTGGTGGAGGGGTTAAACAGTTTGAGGGGGTCACTCCTTAGGGGAAAATGTAGAGATTTTTGAGGTGTTTGTTAAGATTTTGCGAGCCGTTTACCTGTTACGCTGAGGCTAGACGTATTGCTTGCCGGTTAATCAGGAAACAAAATTAACAAATAAAGCGCTTCGATTGCGATTTGAACCAAAACTCACGTCAATCGAGTCGATGCGGCACCGAGGAGAGTCGGTGCGCATCTTTTTTCCCAGTGTTTAGGTTAAAAAAAAAAAAAACAAACCAAAAAAGGGAAGAGAGACCGGTGAAGATGAGGGACGAGCATGTTTTCTGGGCGCGTATGCAAATCCCCAACTCGTGAGTGCTGAAGCGCGACGCCTGTTTTGCCGAAAACCCGTGCTGTCGGATTCCCCTCCCAGCATGGGCAGCGGCTCTGCTGGAAGATTTCGGCTTTCACCGGCGAGGTGTTTAACACCCATAGGTGCCACCGTGGCCGTTTTATCTATAATCCCTAAAAAACCCCCAAACTTGTGCCGGGAGCTGCCTTCAAATTCCCGCTGGTGGCAGAGCTCCCACGGCGTCACCGTTTCTCCCCCCAAAACAAACCCGTCATCCCCAAATTCACCGAATCCCACGATCCACCGAAAAGGCCTATTTTTTGCGGTGGGAAAAGCGCAGTCTCAGCTTCCTTTCGCCACCCATTTGTGTGTCACCGCCGCCCTGAGACAGAGAAGGAACTGAAACTTCAGGGCCGAACCGCTGGCCAAAATGGGGTGCCGGAGGCGGCGAGGGGAGTGCCGGAGCGTGTGCCGAGGGGTTTAACTCCCTGTCGGGCGCCTGCGCGGCTACTCTCCCCGGCAAAGCATGGCTCAGCAGGAAACCTACGGCAACTGGTTGGGTCCCCCACCGGTGCCCAACAAGCGGCTGGTGAGACAAGCAGGTAAAATTGGGGAGATCCCCCCTCTCTGTGTCCTGAGCGTGCATTTTTGGGGCCGGCGGGCGTCTCGCCGAAGCGCGTCAGTGTGCGAATACTCCAGCGGGGCACCGCTGGCGTAAGGAGCAGGGCGAAACGCCTTTGGGGTGCTCAGAGTCGTGCGGGTCCCGCTCGGTGCTCAAGAGCCCCTAAATCTCCAGGTTTGGTCCCAATTTCAGGTGTAAACTCCACGCCAGGCCTTAAAAAAAAAAAAAAATCAACTTCCTCGCTGGGGGCAACAGGGTTAGAAGAAGCGCTAGCGGTAGTTTTGAGGATCCTCCCCTTATCCTCAACGCTCTTTTCCTTTCTTTTTTTTTTGACAGGAATTTACTCCGTTGCTGGGAAAATGACACCCATGGGTGACTTCAGACCGGGTAAGTCGTAATTTTTTCACTTTTTCAGGCTTTTTTTGTAGCGCTGATGGAAAGCAGAACTCCTTGAGGCGCCACCCCAAGGCCGAACTGGGCTTTATTTTCAGCTTGGTTGGTCATACGTGTCTCGCTACACACGGTGTTTCTCTCCGAATTTGGTTCCTACCGTCCGACGAGATCAAATCACCCCAAAATATCCTGAAAGTCCACACTGGGGGGATCGAGAGGGAATTTATCACTCCATCCTCACTCTCGGAGCTGGCGTTTGCACCTTCACGGGCTGAAATTCATCCCCTCCCGCCGCGGAGAGCTTCAAACTTCAGCAGAATTGCTTGGATTTGCAGCCGAGGGGAGAAAACTCGGCTCTGAAAGAACGGAGCAATGTTATATATAAAAATGATCAAATCTATATTGAGAAAAGGGTGTAAAAATCTTGCCGGAGCTGCTGCGGATTTACCAAAGGGGAAAGGAGAATTGCATTTTTTTACGCTTTCCAAAGAATCCAGCTGATCGTTAAAGGACAGGATTCCCAGTTGGCCTAAAATCCTGATTTTCAGCCATTTTTCCTCTCGTCTAGCGTCCCCAGACAGCTTCGAGGACGATTATGACGATGTGTCCATGTCGGAGTCGGATCGTGGCCACAAGGCGCCAGCGGCCAATGAAGATCTGCAGAGCCAGAAGAGCAAAGGAGGCACAGGTAGCACCTACTTCCTCTCCCTACATCTCCTGTGCAGTTGAGGATCTCCGCGGGGCAGGATTTGGCCCTAAAATGCCCCAAAAACATCCCCCAGTGACTCTTTCCTTCCTCCCAACAGGGGTTTACATCTTGGCGGGGAAACCAGCATCACCAAATCCTTCCCAAAAGGGTGGGTTGCTCTCGACCGATGCCGCTATCCCGCAGTGGAGACCTTGGCTGGATCCAGACCCGGGAAGCTGGGATTCCTCCCCAATTTCTTCCACGCTGCTCTCCGCAGGTGACCTGGGACCCAGAGGTGGCAGGGGACAGAGCTGCAGGATGACGTCGGTGGCCATCCTTTACGTCCTGGTAGCGCTGAGCTTCATCGCGTGGGTACTGCTTTTCACGCTGGCCATGATGAAGCGTAAGTGTCCCCGGAAGGGTCCTCGCCGGGCCGGGAAGCAGCTGATTTGGTTAAAACACGCCCCCAGAAAAAAGCATTTTCACTGTTAAAAATAACATGTGGCTTGTGCCCACGATGCTTTAAGTGTCCGTCCACGTGGAAAGCTAAACCGCAGCTAAAGCCCGTCCGTCATCACGATTTGGTTTTAATTCCACCTCGGTATGTGAATTTTAGGGATTTATCACCAAATTGCCCCCAGTGAGCTACATCTGGGTGCTGCCTCCTTCCGCCTGCATCAGCAGCACTCCCCATTTGCTAGAGGGTGTAAATCCAGAGTAAATCCACTCTGGAATTCCCCACTCGGCCCAAAAAAGCCATAAATTAGGCAAATTTAGATGCCGCTTGCGATTCCTCGCTATGATCCAGTCATGTTTTTTCTTTCATTTGCATTTCAGAGACGGAAATCATGGCGGAGTTAAAGCTCTTGAGGTCAAACTACTCGGAGAATCAAGCCAACGGTAGGTCCTCGGACTCACATCCCCGCGGTGAAGGTTAACGGCGGTTGGGAGACACTGATTTTTTGGTGTTTGGCTCTTTTCTGGCACTGGTTTTGCCTCTTGGTGTAAATTCAGGAAAAATTGAGATGTCTTTTCGAGCGGCTTCTGGTTCTGCTCCGTCTCTTAGTGAAGCAACGCCAACTTCGACTGACTTTTTTCTGATTTCCACCGGGAATTACACCGGGGGTAACGGTGTAGATCGGACACTGACTGAGCTCATGCCCCAATCCCAAAGGAATTAGCCCCAAAAAGGTGCAAATAGGAGAAAATAATGGGATTTATCCTGATTAGGATCTTACTGGGGGGAAACTCTACCCCATTCTCTCTGTTAAAGGTTATGGGAAGGGGAGGATGTAAATCCTACAGAAAATTCTGCAAAAGTCAAATATAATGGGCTAAATCCTTAAATGCTGCCAAATGAGTGATTAATTAAATTATATTATGGGTGATATTGCAGCAAAATGTCACCCAAAGAGAAAAATAACATGCAGCAAAGCTGGCGGACGGCGATGTAAGAGCTTTTGCAGCCCTGACTGAGATTTCTACCTGCGGAAAAGTAATAAATGCTGGGGGGAAGAGCTCAAGATTCGGGTAAACCGAAGGGAGGGAAGCAGGAAAAAGTGGAGGGGACGGGGCTGGCGGCGGTCGCTCACCCCACTGCGCTCCCCAGTGCGGCAGGGGCTGTTGGAGACGCAACAGGAACAGACGCGGATGCGGACCGGAATGCAGAAATACTACGAGGAATTGCAGGACATCGCAGGTAAAGCCGCGGTCTCCATCTTGCCGGTCTCTCATCGTTGTGCACCAGGAGAGAAACCTCCTGGTTTTAGCCCAGAAAGACCACAGTGCTCTTAGGGATGGAAAATTTGGGTGATTTATGCCGATTTTGAGATGTCACCCCGCCAGGGAAGCCGTGGAGGTTTCGCTGGCAGAGAAAAACTGATTTTTGCCTGGGTTTGGGGGGTTTCTCATCCTTCCAGCGCTGATCTGCAGATCCTTCCTGGACAGCAAGAAGTGCTCGGCCGGCTGGAAGGTCTTCGAGAAAAGCTGCTACTCCTTCTCGACGGAGAGGATGAGCTGGTCGGACGCGAAGGAGATCTGCGCCGACCAAGGCGCTCACCTGGTCATCGTCAACTCGGAGCTGGAGCAGGTCAGTTGGACTCTTGCGAGTGAAAAATAACCAGTTTCTCGGCTTACACGGTACCCAAAATACCCATTTTCTCAGAGAATTCCTCCTCTGGCAAACACAGGAACTCTAAAAGCTCTTTTTTTGGGGCTCAAATTAGCCAAGATTGGCCATTGGGCTCGGAGTTATTTGGAGGTGGAGAGAAGCGCCTGATGGCCAAGCCCAGTCCAATCGACTATAACTTCCTGTTTTTAGGAAAAAGTGCTAAAAATGGACCAAAAAAGGTCAACGTCTCCTTTCTGGAGTGCTATGTATGCACTTTGTTTTAATCCACCCAAATCATTCACTATTTACCAAAAAACACTGCTCAGATATCGTGGCGATGACCTCACCTTAATTGCCAAAAGCCTCGAAATGCTCCGTAGTCCACCGGAATTACCGTTTTGGGGCTGTTTTAACCAATTCTGCTTTTCTAGAATTTCCTGAAGAACAATATTAACAACAGCAGCACGTACTGGCTGGGAGTGACGGATCAGCTGGAGGAAGGCACCTGGGTCTGGACTAATGGCGATCGTACAAGTATTAGGTAAAAATTCCCTCCGCGCATTCCCCCAAACCAGAAAATAATCAGAAAATACATGGAAAAAGGTGAAGTTGACCCACTGAAACTTTGGGTTTTGGTAGTTTTACGGAAGTCAAAGGGTTTACCTTGGAAAAATGGTATTATCGGAGTGTTTTCTTGCTGGTGGTAAAAAAAAAAAAGAAAAACAAGGAGCTTTTTAGCGGTTTCCTTCCCTCGAAATGCAAATTTTACCTCTGCCTGAGAGAGCTCCGCTGCCCTGGGGCTCGTTTTTATTTCTTTATTATTTTTCTCTTTTCCTTTTTCTCCTTCTTTTCCTCCTTCTTTCTCCAGCTACTGGAACACGTGGAAGGAGAACAAAGACAAGGACCAGAAGGACTGCGGCAGCATCGGACCCGACGGCATCTGGAAAGACGACAGATGCTCCCACTCCAACCACTGGATTTGTGAAAAGTCCTGGAATTGCTGACTTCAGCATTAATTTCTTCCTCTTTCCAGACAATTTCCCAAAAGAAAAAAAAAAAAAAGTACATTTCAAACTTTCCACTCGGGAGCTGGATGACCTCACGCAGCTCCGGGGGGATCCGGAGGTTCCACGCTCTCATTTTTTGCCTATGGGATGTGCAAATCCCTAAAAAAATTTAAAAAAAAATAATCAGTAAAATCCCTGTGACCCCCAACCTTGCAAGCTGACCCACAAACCGTGCAAAAAAAGGGATTTTCAGTTAAATAACTACTGTAAAATGGTTAAAAACCCACTCACCAGCACAAAACCAGCCCTGTTTCTCAGCGGCGCTGAATTTCTCCTTTCCCCCCGCAGCTCTGCTGCTACGTCGTGGTTCCTGCTTACCTCTCAGAAAAGACAATTTCAGTAAAATCCTAGGGTTTTTCCCCACTTTCCAAAGACTTTTTGCCATATTTATCCTTCCCTCCCCCAGGCGCCAGCCCCCGTCTGTGCCCCGCAGCCAAAAAAACGCCCCAAACCCCAATTCTGCTCACTCGTACGTCTCTTAATTCAGCACATTATCACCCAATAAAACTTATATTTTTTATTTCCTAAGAAATGCAGCATGTGCTGTTTGGTCTTTTTTTTTTTCTTTTTTTCCCCCCCAAATAAATAAAACGGCCCCGGCAGATTTATCCCGATGGCTGAAAATTTCTGGAATCGAAGGAATCCTGTTAAAACCGTGGTGTGATGTTAACGCTCGTTTGTTGTTTTTTTTTTTTTAAAGGGTTACAAGCTAAAAAAAAAAAGAAAAAACTGATGTTTGAGGGGAATTTATACATTATCGATCAGCGGAAATGCAATGATTCGTTACAGGTAACAAAATTCCTTCTGCGGGTTGAAAATTAACCCTGGGAGCTCCCTCCCCCGTCTGAAAATTAGGAAATTTGAGGCCGGCTTGAGCAATTTGCTGTAAAATCAATAAAAAAAGGACCCGTGGCAGAAAGTGAAACTGGTTTTAGGCCGTTTTGGGCCGGTTTTCAACAATAACAACAAAAAGAATCGACCGGTGGCCGAGCTGGCACGAAGAGACGCTTCTGCCCTCAATAAAAATTGGGTAATTTAACCAAAATAGCCATTTCTAGCAGGGAAATGGGCTGGGAGGGGGGTGGTCCCTGCTAACGTGGGGATCACTGGATCTGCAGGCTCTGGTGATGGAGACTGGGGGTTACTGGGAGCGCTGGGGAACTAGGCCGGGGGGGTACTGGGAGGGTACTGGAAACATGGACTAGGGGTTACTGGGAAGGCTCTGGGAGCTCTGGGGCTGAGGAGGGTACTGGGGACGCTGGAAGGACTGGGCTGGGAGGTACTTGGAGGGCAATGGGAGGCTACTGGGAGCACTGGGAGTAGTGGGCAAACACTGGGAGCACTGGGGCAGGGAGACAGCCCAGTCCCAGCACTGGGGGGGTACTGGGAGGGCACTGGGGCAGGGTCACAGCCCAGTCCCAGCACTGGGGGGGTACTGGGAGGGCACTGGGGCAGGGTCACAGCCCAGTCCCAGCACTGGGGGGGTACTGGGAGCACTGGGGCAGGGTCACAGCCCAGTCCCAGCACTGGGGGGCTACTGGGAGGGCACTGGGGCAGGGACACAGCCCAGTCCCAGCACTGGGGGGTACTGGGAGGGCACTGGGGCAGGGCCACAGCCCAGTCCCAGCACTGGGGGGTACTGGGAGGGCACTGGGGCAGGGTCACAGCCCAGTCCCAGCACTGGGGGGTACTGGGAGGGCACTGGAGGTGGGGGCGAGTGCCCAGGGCCCCCAAAGCCGCAATCCCCCCCTCACCTCTCCTCAGCCTCCTTCGACGCCCCATTGGCTGAGCCGGGCTGCCCATCTCAGCTCACAGCCAACCACCACCTTATCTGTGCTCTGGGGGGCGGGTTTTCCCCTTAGCACCGCCTCCTAGGTCCACCGCTGCCCATTGGCTGGCACCACCGCCATTCAGCCTACCCCACCACACAATCCCGGCCCTCTGCTCCCGCCTCCTGGCACCACCTCACACCAATCAGCCATCTCTCTGGTACTTGGGGGCGGGAAGACACACACTCAGCACCGTTGGCTACCAGGCCCTGTCAATCAAGAGCTGGCAGGAAGCTAATTGGCTTCTGGGGGAAGGGAGGCAGGGCTTGACTGGCTCAAGACCCCACCCTCTCCGGTCTCTGTGCCTGGGGGGTGGGCGGGGAGGCCACGCCCGCCTGTGGAGTGGGCCCAGGGGCCCGGGCCCCCTCCCCAGACCCCCAAGTGGATCCGGGCCCCTTCCCCGGACCCCCAAGCGGACCCAGGCGTCCCCCCGCCCCGGCCGCATCCAGCCTGACGCCTCGGGGACAAGCCACATGCCTTTAATCAGCTTTTTTCAGCCCAAAAAACCCGCCGGAGCCACGGGGCGAAGGCGGCCGGAAGAGGCCAGAAACGGAGCGATCCTGAGGGAAAACACGCCGGGAATGGGTCGTTCCGCAGGAAAACGCCGGAAACGGGGCGATGGTGGAGAGAAGCAGCTGGAAAAAAGGGGGCAAAACTGCTGGAAATGGGTCGTTGCGGGGAAAAATGCTGGAAATTGGTCATTCTGCGGAAAAATGCTGGAAATGGGTCAAGCGTTGGGGGGAAAATGCTGGGAATGAGTTGATCCTTGGAGAAAATGGTGGAAACGGGTCAAATCTGCAGGAAAAATGCTGGGAATGGGATGTGCCACGGAAAAATGATAGAAACGGGATCGTTTCTTAGAGAAAATGGTGGAAACGGGTCAAATCTGCAGGAAAAATGCCGGAAACGGGATGTGCCACGGAAAAGTGCTGGAAATGGCTCAGTCCCGGGGGAAAACGCTGGAAATTGGTCATTTCTTGGAGAAAATGCTGGAACTGGGTCAAATCCGCAGGAAAAATGCTGGAAACGGGTCGTTCTGCAGGAAAACGCTGGAAATGGGTTGTTCTGTGGGGAATATGCTGGAAACGGGTCGGGTCTGCAGGAAAAATGCTGCAAAATGGTCATTTCCCAGGAAAATGCAGGAAATTGTTCAATCCCGGGGGGAAGCAGCTGGATACGGATTGATTCTAGTGGAAAATGCCGGAAATCGGTCGTTCCTTGGGGAAAATTCTGGAAAATGGGTCAGATATGCGGGGAAAAAATGCTGTAAACGGGTTGTTCTGCAGGAAAATGCTGGAAACAGGTCGGACCTGTGGGGAAAATGCGAAAACCAGGTTGTTCTGCAGGAGAAAGAATGCTGGAAATGGGTCAAATCAGCAGGAAAACGGGGAAAATGGGTTGGATCTGCAGGAAATAGCCTGGAAATGGGTCGGATGCGCCGGAAAACCGCTGGAAATGGGTCGGATGCGCCGGAAATGGGTCGGCCCCGGGGGGCACCCGCTCTCACTTCTCCCACGTGCAGCCCTCGGTGCTGTGGCTGTGCGGCTTCTCCGCTTCCTGGGGGCGAAAAGGGGCCAACGCTGGGGTGAAACGAGGGCAAAATGGGGCAAAAAATGGGGCAGAGGGTTCTGGTGGTTTCTTGCCAGACCCCCAAGCACCCTGGGGGGACCCAGGGGTCCAGGCAGCCTCCCCCGTGCCACCCCTGGCCCCCAACCTCCTTTTGATGGCGAGCAGAGGACCCAGATGTTTCGGTGTCCACCCAGCACCCCACAGGGACCCAGATGTTCGGGTGGCCACCCAGCACCCCACAGGGACCTGGTTGCCCACCCAGCACCCCACAGGGACCCAGATGTTCGGGTGGCCACCCAGCACCCCACAGGGACCTGGTTTCCCACCCAGCACCCCACAGGGACCTGGTTGCCCACCCAGCACCCCACAGGGACCCAGATGTTCGGGTGGCCACCCAGCACCCCACAGGGACCTGGTTTCCCACCCAGCACCCCACAGGGACCTGGTTGCCCACCCAGCACCCCACAGGGACCCAGATGTTCGGGTGCCCTTACCGTGACATAGGTGACATGTATCTCGGTGGTGGGCATCTCGTGGGGGTGCGCCCGTCGCGCCAGCGCCCTAAACCAGCGCTGGTACTGCTCCGTCACCTGAGGACGGGACCCACACTTGTGTCCCGAGTGTCCCCGTCCCCTCCCACACACCCCACGCCTGGGTCCCCTCCCACGGTACCTGCCGGTTGAGGATGCAGTGCACAAGGAAGATGAAGGCTCCCTGCAGGCTGTTGACGATGGTGAAGATGAAGGCCACCACTGTACTGTCCCCCTGTGCCTGCAGCAAGCCCAGACCCCACGTGCAACCCAGGATACAGATGTGCGCCAGCGCCTTGAACGTCATCAGCCTGACGGAACACTCGTTTTGTTCTTTTTTCACCCCAAACCCATCCCAGATGCTCTTCCTCCTCCCCCCACAACCCAACACGCTTCCCGCTGATGCAAAAACCCACCGGATATTTTTTAGGGCCGTGACATCAGCGTTGAGGGAGGAGAGTTTATCCCGCAGTGTCCAGAGGGTGGTGAGAAAAAATAGCAAATTAACCTGTGCAGAAAGTGAAAAAACCGTCATTTTGCAAGACGGGGTCCGCGGGGTGGAAATTTGGGGTGGAAAAGGGTCAACGGTGCAAAACCATGCACCGTGGCGTGACCTTCACCGAGCGCACCCAGCCCGTGGAACGTTTCCTTAATCCAGTCCTTAAATATACATGTGAATTTGCTCTTTTTATGCAGATCTCTAAAATTCCTCCATTCGGGGTCTATGAAGGAAGAGCCGTGGCCACGCTCATAAATTTGGGGTGAAAAAGGGGCCAACGGTACAAAAAACCATCATTAATGCGCCGTGGTGTGACCTCTGCTGAATGCACCCAGCCCGTGGGGCGTTTGCTTAATACTGTTCTTAAAGGTAAGTCTAAATTCGCTCTTTTTTCTCCCAATTTTCCCCCTTCCGCCTCCTTTCAGCAGCAAGACACCCACCAGGATGATGACACAGACGGGACCGATGAAACTCCAGATGAAGCCACTCTCTATGCTCAGCCAGCAGCTAAAAAGGGAGAAAAAGGGAAGTATACCCCGAAATCTTTGGTGATTTTGGTGGCGTGAAAGTACCCGTGACTGGATGCCGTGGCATCTTTTTTTGGGGTGATTTAGGCAAAACGCCTGATGTTCTCCGTTGATGATCCCACCCTGCTTGGTTGACCCCAGCCTGGATGTTGGTGGGACTCACTAGTGCCGAGTGCCGTAGCCGTGGGGGTGGACGGCGGCAGAGATGGCCACTATGATGGCCGGCACGCCGTAGCCCACGGGGTAGATGTATCTTTTCCTGAAGCGACTGGCGCTGGTGTAGTTGAGGACACGCAGGTTCCTGACGGTGAGGAAGAGATGCAAACCCTCCAGGAACATCCAGGCGAAGCAGGCAAGGAAGAGGTAGTGGAGGAAGCCTGCCGTGATGGCGCACACCAGCTGGATGGGGGACACCGAGGCCATGCTGGGCTCCCCACTGTCACCACAGTGTGGCCTGGGGAGGTGGTGGCATCTCTGGCACTTGGAGATGTTCCACACACCCCAGCATGGCCTCAAGGAACCTCAAGGAGGTGGAGATGCTTTGGGCTGGGGGCAGACCGGAGACATCCAAACGTCTCTTCCGAGCTGAGCTATCCCATAATTCAGTTGGCTCCACCCACCCAGAGGAAGAAGGGACCCAAGAGCCTTGAGGAACACCAATTGGGTGGACCTGCTTTGAGTTGGGGTTGGTCTGGAGACCTCCAAACATCCCGTTCAACCTTGGTTATCCTGTAATTCAGGTGCTTTCACTCACCCGAGAGAGATGGGACCCAACAGTCTGAGGAGCCTCAACTAGTTGGACCCACTTTGAGTGGAGATCGGTCTGGAGACCTCCAAACATCCCGTTCAACCTCCTTTATCCTGTAATTCAAGTGCTGACGCCCACCCAGAGCAAGAAGGGAACGAACGACCTTGAAGAACCTCAGCTAATTGGACTTGTTTTGAGTTGAGCTTGGACCAAACCTTCCAACCTCAGTTATTCCATAAGCCAGGGGCTTGCACCCACCCAGCATGAGATGGGACCCCCAGCAGAAGGTCTGCTGGAGCTATTAGGGTAGAAGCTACAGCCAAGAGCCACGGTCCTGGGTCCTTTTCCCCACACGCTCCCCAAGGACCTTAAGGAGGTCCTGGGGAGCTTGAGGAGGCCCCAAAGACCTTGTGGAGACCCAGAGGGGCAAAATGAGATGCTGAGGAGCCCCCCATGGCCACAAGATGGTCAAGGAGACCCTGAGGATACCTGTGGAGACCCCAAGGAGCTCAAGGAGCCCCTGAAGGCAACCCTGAGGAGCCTGTGGAGACCCCAAGGAGCTCAAAGAGACCCTGAGGAGCCCCTGAAGGCCCCAGGATGCTCAAGGAGACCCCAAGGAGCCCCTACCCTCTTGTAAGTGAGGTCCACGGCCACGGTCGCAAGGAAGAGGAGGTCGGCAGCGAAGAGGCAGATGCTGAGCTGGAGGTGGAGGGTGATGCTGACGCTCCAGAGCGAGCGGCACAGGAGGAAGGTGATGATGGCAAGGAACAGGCAGACCAGCGACACCGAGATCCCCACGTAGGTCACCACCATCAGCGCGAAGCTGTCCTGTGGGTGACGTCACGCGCGTGACATCACGCGAGGCCCATCCGGCGCCCGGCCGCAGGCAACCGTTTGGGAAGGAAGAAGACACCCCCAAAATGGGTATTTTAAGGGTGCAAACGGGCCCTTACCTCGATGGGGTGGATGGTCATGAGGATGGCAAAGGTGGAGAAGTGGGTGCAGGCGCAGATGGAATGGAAGGTATCACCCCCCACGCGGTGGCAGCCCGTGGACGTCCACTGGCCTCCGGTGCCCGCCATCTGCCAGGACATGCAGCGCAGCTCCTTGCCCGCCTGCTGAGCACGGCCCGCTCGAGGCATTTCCCACGGCCCCGGGGAGGGGCTGGCATCGCCCCTTCCCACCGCCGGTTTGGGTGCGGAACGGGGCGGGGATGTGCCGAGCTTGAATTTGCACCGAGACGGGGCTGCACCCGCCCCAGATTTGCACCGGATCCAGATTTGCACCAGGATTGGGATGCGCTGAATCCAGATTTGCACCGTGACGGGGATGCACCCGCCCCAGATTTGCACGGGATCCAAATTTGCCCCAGGATTGGGATGCGCTGAATCCAGATTTGCACCGTGATGGGGATGCACCCGCCCCAGATTTGCACGGGATCCAAATTTGCCCCAGGATTGGGATGCGCTGAATCCAGATTTGCACCGTGACGGGGATGCACCCGCCCCAGATTTGCACCGGATCCAGATTTGCCCCAGGATTGGGATGCGCTGAATCCAGATTTGCACCGTGACGGGGATGCACCCGCCCCAGATTTGCACGGGATCCAAATTTGCCCCAGGATTGGGATGCGCTGAATCGAGATTTGCACCGTGATGGGGATGCACCCGCCCCAGATTTGCACGGGATCCAGATTTGCACCAGGATTGGGATGCACTGAATCCAGATTTGCACCGTGACGGGGATGCACCCGCCCCAGATTTGCACCGGATCCAGATTTGCACCAGGATTGGGATGCGCTGAATCCAGATTTGCACCGTGACGGGGATGCACCCGCCCCAGATTTGCACGGGATCCAAATTTGCCCCAGGATTGGGATGCACTGAATCCAGATTTGCACCGTGATGGGGATGCACCCGCCCCAGATTTGCACGGGATCCAGATTTGCCCCAGGATTGGGATGCGCTGAATCCAGATTTGCACCGTGACGGGGATGCACCCGCCCCAGATTTGCACCGGATCCAGATTTGCACCGTGATAAGGACATGCTGACCCCGAATTTGCACGGAATCCAAATTTCCGTCAGGATAGAGATGCACCGAAACCAAATTTGCACCGAGACAGGGATGCGCCAGCCCCAGATTTGCACAGGATCCAAATTGGTACCAGGATTAGGGATGCACCAATCCCAAGTTTGCACTGAGATGGGGATGCAGCAACCCCAAATTTGCACGGGATCTGGATTTGCACCAGGACAGGGACGCATCAGATCCAAATTTGCACCGGGATGGGAACGCCCTGAATCCCAGTTTGCACTGGATCCAAATTTGCACCACCATGGGGATGAGCTGAAGCTTGCACCTGGACAGGGATGCACCAAATTCGAATTGGCACCAGGGTGAGGATGCGCCGAATCCGAATTTGCGTCAGGGTGGGGATGCACCAACCCCGAATTTGCATCAGGGCAAGGATGCGTGGACCTGAATTTGCACAGGATCCAGATTTGCACGGGGATGGGGATGCACCAAAGCTGAATTTGTATCAGGATCCAGATTTGTACCAAGACAGGGCTGCCCCAAATCCGAATTTGCACCGGAACAGGGATTCACCAACCCCAAATTTGCACCGGAACAGGGATTCACCGACCCCTAATTTGCACAGGAGCCAAATTTGCGCCAGAACAGGGATGCACCAACCCCAGATTTACACCGGAACAGGGATGCACCAACCCCAAATTTGTGCCGGAACAGGGATGCACCAACCCCAAATTTGTGCCGGAACAGGGATGCACCGACCCCAAATTGGCACAGGAACAGGGATTCACTGACCCCAAATTTGCACCGGAGCCAAATTTGCACCAGAACAGGGATGCACCAACCCCAAATTTGCACCAGAACAGGGATGCACCAACCCCAAATTTGCACTGGAGCCAAATTTGCACCAGAACAGGGATGCACCAACCCCAGATTTACACCGGAACAGGGATTCACCGACCCCAAATTTGCACCGGAACAGGGATGCACCAACCCCAAATTTGTGCCGGAACAGGGATGCACCGACCCCAAATTGGCACAGGAACAGGGATTCACTGACCCCAAATTTGCACCGGAGCCAAATTTGCACCAGAACAGGGATGCACCGACCCCAAATTTGCACTGGAAGAGGGATGCACTGACCCCAAATTTGCACAGGAGCCAAATTTGCACCAGAACAGGGATGCACCAACCCCAAATTTGCACCGGAGCCAAATTTGCACTGGAACAGGGATGCACTGACCCCAAATTTGCACCGGAGCCAAATTTGCACCAGAATAGGGATGCACCAACCCCAAATTTGCACAGGAGCCAAATTTGCACTGGAACAGGGATGCACCGACCCCAAATTTGCACAGGAGCCAAATTTGCACCAGAAGAGGGATGCACCAACCCCAAATTTGCACAGGAGCCAAATTTGCACCAGAACAGGGATTCACCGACCCCAAATTTGCACCGGAGCCAAATTTGCACCGGAACAGGGATTCACTGACCCCAAATTTGCACAGGAGCCAAATTTGCACCAGAACAGGGATGCACTGACCCCAAATTTGCACCGGAACAGGGATGCACCGACCCCAAATTTGCACAGGAACAGGGATGCACCAACCCCAAATTTGCACAGGAGCCAAATTTGCACTGGAACAGGGATGCACCGACCCCAAATTTGCACCGGAACAGGGATTCACCGACCCCAAATTTGCACAGGAACAGGGATTCACCAACCCCAAATTTGCACCGGAGCCAAATTTGCACCAGAACAGGGATGCACCGACCCCAAATTTGCACCGGAGTCAAATTTGCACCGGAACAGGGATGCACCGACCCCAAATGTGCCCCCGGGATAGGGATTCACCCCAAAATTCACCAGCACCCTGCTCCAAATTTGCACCGTGGCGATGCCCGTTGCCAACCCCACCGTTATTTGGTCCAACGGGCTTGATGCAACCCTGTCGTGCCTCCTCGTGCAAAATCCCCAGCCCGGGCGCCCCCCAGCAGCCCCCTCCCACGCCCCAGGGCAGCCCCCCAGCACCCACCTTGAGGTGCTGCAGGGTGATGTTGAAGGGGACGTTGAAGGTGACGCCGGGTTTCCCCGTGGTGCCGCCGACCACGGGGGAGTTGAGCCTCGCCTTGGGCAGGTTCGTGGTGCCGCCCAGCAACTGCTCTACCTCCTTGTAGACGATGAAGGCCACCGCGTACTTGCCTGCCCGAAGAACCGGGTCAAAAACCACCCCCAAAATACCAAATTTGCGGGTTTTTGGGGGTTTTTTTTTTGAGCTTTTTGGGTTTTTTTGCAGCAGCCCGGCGGCCGTACCTGTCTCGGTGTTGTTCAACACCTCACGGCACGTGATGGCCAGGTTCTGCTCGCCCACTGCCAGCACCAGCGTGTCCTGGGAGCAGTTGTCACGCACCACCTCCACCGTGGCATCTGATTTGGGGGGAAAAAAAGGCCTTTTGGGGGTCTTTTGCCTTTGCGCTCTTGGGGTGCCAATCGGGGTGCCATTGGGGTGCCATTGCGGGGTGCCAAATGGGGTGCCATCGTGCTCTTGCAGAGCTCGGGGAAGAGATGCGGTGATGCCACCAAGCTGGTTCTTGGGGCACTGCAATAGTTTTGGGGGTGTCGCAAGGATTCGGGGGGTGGGGGGTGGGTCTTGTGGGCACCCATGGGTGCTGGCGTACCCATGATGGAGGTGCTGAAGTTTTGGGGGCCGGAGCCGGGGCCTTTGAGGGCCGCCTGCACCACGAGGGCTTCGGTGCTCTGCAGCAGCAGCTCGGTGGTGTTGGGGTGGTGGCGATTCTTGAGCGCGTCCGTCTGCAGGTTCCCCAGCACGGTCTGGGGGAGCACACGCGTGTGTCAGGGCACACGCGTGTGTCAGGGGGGTGCGGGGGTGCACGCGGGGGAGGGCGATGCGGGGGAGGGCGATGCGGGGGACGGATGCACAGGGGATGGACACGTGTAGGGGTGCACACACGTATGGGGTGCACACGGGACGGACATGTGTAGGGGTGCACACATGTATGGGGTGCACATGGGACGGACATGTGTAGGGGTGCACACATGTACGGGGTACACACGGGATGGACACGTGTAGGGGTGCACACATGTACGGGGTACACACGGGATGGACACGTGTAGGGGTGCACACACGTATGGGGTGCACACATGTACGGGGTACACACGGGATGGACACGTGTAGGGCTGCAGACACGTATGGGGTGCACATGGGATGGACATGTGTAGGGGTGCACACATGTACGGGGTGCACATGGGATGGACATGCATGGGGTGCACACATGTACAGGGGTGCACATGGGATGGACATGCATGGGGTGCACATGGGATGGACATGCGTGGGGTGCACACATGTACAGGGTACACATGGGATGGACATGCATGGGGTCCACACACATATAGAGGTGCACATGGGATGGACATGCATGAGGTGCACACATGTACAGGGTGCACATGGGATGGACATGCATGGGGTGCACACATGTACAGGGTACACATGGGATGGACATGCATGGGGTGCACACATGTACAGGGTGCACATGGGATGGACATGCATGGGGTGCACACACGTGTAGAGGTGCACACGGGATGGACATGCATGGGGTGCACATGGGATGGACATGCATGGGGTGCACACATGTACAGGGTACACATGGGATGGACATGCGTGGGGTTCACACGGGATGGACATGCATGGGGTGCACACGTACAGGGGTGCACACGGGATGGACATGCGTGGGGTTCACATGGGATGGACATGCATGGGGTGCACACATGTACAGGGTACACATGGGATGGACATGTGTAGGGGTGCACACACGTATGGGGTACACATGGGATGGACATGCATGGAGTGCACACATGTACAGGGGTGCACATGGGATGGACATGCATGGGGTGCACACATACAGGGGTGCACACAGGACAGACATGCATGGGGTTCACATGGGATGGACATGCATGGGGTGCACACATGTACAGGGGTGTACACGGGATGGACATGCATGGGGTGCACATGGGATGGACACATGTAGGGTTGCACACATGTAGGGGTGCACATGGGATGGACATGTGTGGGGGACACGTGGAGAGGATGCACATGTGTAGGGGCTGGACACGGGGTCGCACGCGTGTAGGGACTGGGCATGGGGTTGTACATGGGAACGCGCCCATCTATAGGGGACGGAGACGGGACGCACACGTGCAGGGGCTGCACACGTGTGCAGGGGACGTGCACGGGACACACGGACACGCAGGCGTGCCCAGCCCCGGCACACGCGTGTGCCCAGCCCCGCGTCACCTGCAGCTCCCCCTTCGTGGGCTGGGTGCAGGCGGCCTCCAGCTGCTTCCGCGTGTTCTCCAGCCGGGTGCAGGTGGGCGTCTGGGGTGCAGGGGGGTCGGCATCGTCCCGCACCCCCCGGGTGTCTGTCTGTCTGTCTGTCCTTCCCTCCCTGCCTCCAGCCCACCGTCCTCCATCCATCTGTCCCTCCGTCCATCCATCCGTCCATCCCTCCGTCCCTCCAGCCCACCACCCTCCATCCATCTGTGCCTCCGTCCATCCATCCGTCCATCCCTCTGTCCCACCACCCTCCATCCATCTGTCCTTCCATCCCACCGTCCTCCATCCATCTGTCCCTCCGTCCATCCATCCGTCCATCCCTCCATCCATCTGTCCCTCTGTCCCACCATCCTCCATCCATCTGTCCTCCCATCCCACCGTCCTCCATCCGTCTGTCCTTCCATCCCACCATCCTCCATCCGTCTGTCCTTCTGTCCCACAATCCTCCATCCATCTGTCCTTCCGTCCCACCACCCTCCATCCATCCGTCCCACCACCCTCCATCCATCTGTCCCTCCAGCCCACCATCCTCCATCCACCCGTCCTTCTGTCCCACCATCCCCTATCCATCCATCCCACCACCCTCCATCCATCTGTCCCTCTGTCCCACCACCCTCCATCCATCTGTCCTTCCGTCCCACCACCCTCCATCCATCTGTCCTTCCGTCCCACCACCCTCCATCCATCTGTCCTTCCGTCCCACCATCCTCCATCCATCTGTCCCACCATCCTCCATCCATCTGTCCCTCCATCCATCTGTCCCTCCATCCATCTGTCCCTCTGTCCCACCATCCTCCATCCATCCATCCATCCCTCCATCCCTCCCTCCGTCCATCCATCTGTCCCTCCCGCCCTCCAGCCGTCCCTCTGTCCCTCCATCCCTCCCTCTGTCCCTCCAACCGTCCCTCCGTCCCTCCGACCATCCGTCTGTCCCTCCCTCCGTCTGTCCTTCCATCCCTCCATCCGTCTGTCCGTTCGTCTGTCCCCCCCCCAGCCCCCACCTTGAGGTCCTTGCACGCCTTCATGGCCTCCTCCAGGATGGGGATGTTACAGGTGGACTTTGGGCTGGGGCCAAATGCTGCCAATTTGGGTCAGTTTGGGGCCTCTCGGGGAGGGGGGGGCCCCATCCTGCCCCGCCTGCGTGGCTCGGGGGGGGGGACTCAGCACCCCCAGAACGGGGGGGAAACGGGGAGTAAAGGGTTAAAAAAGGGGGGGGGGGGTAAAGGATTCAAGAGGAGAAAAGGGGGGGGGGGGAATGGTAAAAGTGGGGTGTTTGCCCCCTTACCCTGGCAGGTGATGGTGGAGGAGTTTTGGTAGAGGGGGGTGGGGGCCATGCCGGGGGGGCACCCACAAACCCAGGGTCCATGCTGGGCCCCCGAGATTCCCTCCCCCAGGCAGCAGCTCTCGGTGGAGCAGGAGTGGAGCCCACACTCCGCTGCAGCAGACATGGGGGGGGGGACACACATTGGAGGGGACATGGGGGTGGGGATGGGGCCCAGGGCTGAGCCTGACCCCCCCCCCACCTCCCTGATCCCCTTCTGTGACCCCCAGATTCCCCCCAGCCCCCCCTACCCCCTTACAGCCCCCCCCCCCCCCCCCTCCAACTCACCTGTGTCATCGCCCTCGGTGGGGGGGAGGTGGCTCAGGAGGTGGCACAGCACTGGGGGGACACAGGGGGGACATCAGCACCCCAGCCCCCCCCCCCCCCCCCCGAGGATCAACCCCCCCCCCCCCCAGGATCAACACCCCCATAGGGCTCAAACCCCACTTCTGGGGGGGGTCAAACCCCGTTATCAGTGCTCAAAATCCCCTTTTGGGGGTCAAACCTTTATTTTTGGGGCTCCATCCCCCCTTTTGGGGCTCCATCCCCCCTTTTGGGGCTCCTTCTTCCCCCATCAGGGCTCAACTCTCCCCTTTCGGGGTTAAACACCCCCTTTTCGGGCTCCGTACCCCAATCAGGGCTCAAAACCTTCTTTGGGGGGGTCAAATCCCACCTTTTGGGGTCAACCCCCTCCTTTTGGGGTTCATCCTACCCATACGAGAGTTCAGAACCCCCTTTTTGCGGCTCCCACCCCCCCTCAAAGCTCAAACCCTTCTTTTGAGGGCTCCCCCCCCCCCCCGAGGTGTCAAACCCCCCTTTTGGGGCTCAACCCCCCCCTTTTTGGGGCTCAGCCCTCCCCCATCAAGGCTCAAACCCTTCTTTTTGGGGCTCAAGACCCCATTTTGGGGGCTCAACCTCCACCCCCCAGGCTGAAACCCATCATTTAGGGGCTCAACCCCCCCCCTTTCAGGGCTTGACACCCCCCTCCCAGCTCCAGAAGCCCCATTTTGGGGCGATTTCAGGCCATTTTGGGCTGCTTTGCACTGCAGCTCTTACAGCCCCAACCTACTTCCATCTCTGCCTCAGTTTCCCTTTTCCCATTTCCCTCCGTTTCACACCAAAATCCCCACCGGGAGGGGAGGGGACACGACTCACCCCAGAGACGGGCGGCGAGGGGGGCGCACCCCATGACAGGAGACAGGACAGGGGACACGGTGGCCCCACGGCGCAAGTGGCAGAGGGGAAGTGGCACCGGACAGCCCCAAAACCACCGAACAGCCCCACAAACCGCTTCCCCCCCCCCCCCCCCCCCTCCCCCGGTGTGAACCGAGGCCTGCTCATGGCACGTCACCGCAGTGATGGAGCTCCCCCGCCCGTCCCTTCTTGGAGACGTTGACCCCATGACCTTGTCCCCAACTGGATGCCTGGGTCCCTTCCTAGTGAAGGTGACCCTATGACCTCGTCCATGTCTTCTGCCTGGACCCCTTCTTGGAGATGTTGACCCCATGGCCTCGTCCCCACCTGGACAACCGGGTGTCTTCCTAGTGAAGGTGACCCTATAATCTTGTCCACGTCCCCTCTCCGGACACCTGGGTCCCTTCTTGGAGATGTTGACCCCATGGCCTCGTCCCCACCTGGACAACCGGGTGTCTTCCTAGTGAAGGTGACCCTATAATCTTGTCCGCGTCCCCTCTCTGGACACCTGGGTCCCTTCTTGGAGATGTTGACCCCATGGTCTCATCCCTGCCTGGACACCTGCGTCCCCTCCTGGATGCATTAACCCCACAGTCTCATCCCTGCCCCGATGTCTGGGTCCCTTGCTGGAGACATCAACCCCTGGTCTCATCCCTGCCCAGACATCTGGGTCCCTTCCTGGAGACATCAACCCCATGGTTTCAGCCCTGCCCAGATATCTGGGTCCCTTCCTGGACACCTGGGTCCCTTCCTGGAGACATCAGCCCTGTGGTCTGAGCCCTGCCCAGACGTCTGGGTCCCTTCCTGGACATCTGGGTCCCTTCCTGGAGACATCAGCCCCATGGTTTCAGCCCTGCCCAGATATCTAGGTCCCTTCCTGGACACCTGGGTCCCTTCCTGGAGACATCAACCCCTGGTCTCATTGCTGCCTGGACGTCTGGGTCCCTTCCTGGAGACATCAACCCCATGGTTTCAGCCCTGCCCAGACGTCTGGGTCCCTTCCTGGAGACATCAACCCCTGGTCTCATTGCTGCCTGGACACTTGGGTCCCTTCCCAGAGACATCAACCCCGTGGTCTCATCCCTGACTGGACATCTGGGTCCCTCCCTGGAGACATCAACCCCTGGTCTCATTGCTCCCTGGACACTTGGGTCCCTTGCTGGAGACATCAGCCCTGTGGTCTGAGCCCTGCCCAGACGTCTGGGTCCCTTCCTGGAGACATCAACCCTGTGGTTTCAGCCCTGCCCAGATATCTAGGTCCCTTCCTGGACACCTGGGTCCCTTCCGGGAGACATCAACCCCATGGTTTCAGCCCTGCCCAGACGTCTGGGTTCCTTCCTGGAGACATCAACCCCGTGGTCTCATCCCTGACTGGACATCTGGGTCCCTTCCTGGAGACATCAGCCCCAAGGTTCCAACCCTGCCCAGATATCTAGGTCATTTCCTGGACACCTGGGTCCCTTCCTGGAGACATCAACCCCTGGTCTCATCCCTGCCTGGACACTTGGGTCCCTTGCTGGAGACATCAACCCCTGGTGTCATCCCTGCCCAGACACCTGGGTCCCTTGCTGGAGACATCAACCCTGTGGTCTGAGCCCTGCCCAGACATCTGGGTCCCTTCCTGGAGACATCAACCCCATGGTTTCAGCCCTGCCCAGACGTCTGGGTCCCTTCCTGGAGACATCAACCCCTGGTCTCATTGCTGCCTGGACACTTGGGTCCCTTCCCAGAGACATCAACCCCGTGGTCTCATCCCTGACTGGACATCTGGGTCCCTTCCTGGAGACATCAACCCCTGGTCTCATTGCTCCCTGGACACTTGGGTCCCTTGCTGGAGACATCAACCCTGTGGTCTGAGCCCTGCCCAGACATCTGGGTCCCTTCCTGGAGACATCAACCCCGTGGTTTCAGCCCTGCCCAGATATCTGGGTCCCTTCCTGGAGACCTGGGTCCCTTCCTGGAGACATCAACCCCTGGTCTCATCCCTGCCTGGACACTTGGGTCCCTTCCTGGAGACATCAACCCTGTGGTTTCAGCCCTGCCCAGATATCTAGGTCCCTTCCTGGACACCTGGGTCCCTTCCTGGAGACATCAACCCCATGGTTTCAGCCCTGCCCAGACGTCTGGGTTCCTTCCTGGAGACATCAACCCCGTGGTCTCATCCCTGACTGTACATCTGGGTCCCTTCCTGGAGACATCAGCCCCAAGGTTCCAACCCTGCCCAGATATCTAGGTCATTTCCTGGACACCTGCGTCCCTTCCTGGAGACATCAACCCCTGGTCTCATCCCTGCCCAGACGTCTGGGCCCCTTCCTGGAGACATCAACCCCTGGTCTCATTGCTGCCTGGACGTCTGGGTCCCTTCCTGGACACCTGGGTCCCTTCCTGGAGACATCAACCCCTGGTCTCATCCCTGCCCAGACACCTGGGTCCCTTGCTGGAGACATCAACCCTGTGGTCTGAGCCCTGCCCAGACGTCTGGGTCCCTTCCTGGAGACACCAACCCCGTGGTTTCAGCCCTGCCCAGATATCTGGGTCCCTTCCTGGACACCAGGGTCCCTTCCTGGAGACATCAACCCCTGGTCTCATCCCTGCCTGGACACTTAGGTCCCTTCCCAGAGACATCAACCCCGTGGTCTCATCCGTGACTGGACATCTGGGTCCCTCCCTGGAGACATCAACCCCTGGTCTCATTGCTCCCTGGACACTTGGGTCCCTTGCTGGAGACATCAGCCCTGTGGTCTGAGCCCTGCCCAGACGTCTGGGTCCCTTCCTGGAGACATCAGCCCCAAGGTTCCAACCCTGCCCAGATATCTGGGTCCCTTCCTGGACACCTGGGTCCCTTCCTGGAGACATCAACCCCTGGTCTCATCCCTGCCTGGACACTTGGGTCCCTTCCCAGAGACATCAACCCCGTGGTCTCACCCCTGCCCAGACACCTGGGTCCGTTCCCAGAGAAACCGATTGCACAACCTTGACCTCATTGCCCGCCCGGACATCTGGGTCCCTTCCCAGAAAAAACAACCCCGTGACCTCGTCCCCCACCCGGATGCCTGGGTCCCTTCCCGCAGAACCCGACCCTGCAGCTCGTCCTCATCCTCATTTATTGTCCCTCCTGGGCAGGAAGAGGCATAAATTAATGGGGGAGGGGCGCGGGGGGGGAGGGGGGAAGGGTGGTGGCCTCTGCGGGGGGACACGGGTCATGGGACACAACGTGGTGGATGGGATGGGGTGGGGGTCCGTGGTCAGCAATACTCCGAGTAATCTTCCTCCACGTAGTTTGCGGGGAACCATCCAACCTGGGAGAAGAAGGACACGTTGGGAGAAGGTGTGAGGAGCTTGGTGGGGGGGGGGGACACCCTGGGGTGGGGAAGGGGCCATACCCGCCCGTAGATCTCTCCTTTCCACCAGCCTGTGTGGCCCTTCTTGCTGAGGACACGGATGATGTCGCCCTCCCGCAGCGTCAGCTCCGTCCGGTCCCGGGCGCAGAAGTCATAGCGGGCTTTGGCTGAACCAAAGCTGCGCACGGCTCCTGGGGAGGTGGGGGGGACATGGACACAGACAAGTCCCCCAGGTCATCCCCCATGGCTGTCCAAGTCCTCTCCGTCTGGTCCTTGTGGCCGTTTGTGCCCCCTTGACTGTCCCATGGTCCTTCCCTCAACCCATCCCTTGGCCATCTCCATTGACGCGTCCCCAGAGCCCGGCCGTCCCCCTTGGCCCAGGCCCAACTTGTCCCTCTTGGCCATTTGTCCCTCCTTGACTCATCCCATCGCTGATCCCTCAACCCATCTCTTGGCCATCACCAATGACTTGACCCCATGACTCGGCGGCCCCCCTCGTCCCTGTCCCCCTCGGCCATTTGTCCCCCTCGACCCGTCCCGTGGCTGCTCTCCTCCCTTGCCCTCAACCATTCCCTTAACTCATCCCTTGGCCACTGCCCTTGTCCCATCCCTGTGACTCAGCTGTCCCCCTCAGCCTGTCTTCTTGACCTTGACCGAAGCAGGAGGACCCCACCATGTCCATCCCACCACCACTGCATCCACCCTACCGCCACCACCCTGATGGGGGACCTCACCACCTCCATCCCACCACTGCCACCCCACCACCTCCATTCCACCCTCACCCACAATGAGGGACCCCACCACCTCCATCCCACAGCCACCACCACCACCATCCATCCATCTGTCCCTCCGTCCCACCATCCTCCATCCATCTGTCCCTCCGTCCCACCATCCTCCATCCATCTGTCCCTCCGTCCCACCATCCTCCATCCATCTGTCCCTCCGTCCCACCATCCTCCACCCATCTGTCCTTCCATCCCACCATCCTCCATCCATCTGTCCCTCCGTCCCACCATCCTCCATCCATCTGTCCCTCCGTCCCACCATCCTCCGTGCATCTGTCCCTCCAGCCCACCATCCTCCATCCATCTGTCCTTCCATCCCACCATCCTCCATCCATCTGTCCCTCCGTCCCACCATCCTCCATCCATCTGTCCTTCCATCCCACCATCCTCCATCCATCTGTCCCTCCGTCCCACCATCCTCCATCCATCTGTCCCTCCAGCCCACCATCCTCCATCCATCTGTCCCTCCGTCCCACCATCCTCCGTGCATCTGTCCCTCCGTCCCACCATCCTCCATCCCCCAGGTCCTACCTGGTGGCCGGGGACTAGCCCGGCTCTCAGGCTCCTTGAAGGGCACCACGAGTGCTGTGTCGAGGGCTTTGAAGCAATCCTTGAGCGAGCTGTGCTGGTAGAACTCCACCAGCTCCTGTGGATGACGTGGTCAAGCCCCGAGATGACCACCAGCCCTCAACCCCAACGTGGGGGGGACCCAGAGATCCGGGTTGGGGGGAGCAGAGAAGGGGGCTCCAATGCTCACCACCAGCCCCTTGAACACCTTCTTCTCGGTGACACGGTAGAGCCCGTCCGCCGTCATCACCTTGATGTGCTTCACCTCCCCGCGGTACCTGGGCAGGGGGACGTGGTGGGCTGAGTCAAGGACCCGTGGCCCCCCCCACCTTGCCCCCACCACCCTGAAGGTGTTCCTGTCCCTACTTGATGCTGATAGCGAATTCGCCGGCGTCCTTCACCCGCTGTCGCACCAGGAAGGCGCCGTCGGAGCGGGGCATCAGGAGCTGCTCGGCTTCCCCCCGCTCCATGGGACCAGCGTACCTGGGGATTATGGGATGGGGGTCCTGAGCCCCCAGACTGGCATCCCCTCCCGGGGGAAATTCGGGGGGATTTGGGGAGGGAGGGGGAGCTGGGGGCTATGGGGCAACCTGGATGAAGGATTTGGGGAGGGACACGAGGAGGCTCCTGGGGAAGGATTTTGGGGGGCCCTGGGAGCTATGGGGTGATCACAGGAAGGATGAGGGGTTCAGAAGAAGATTTTGGGGGCCCTGATGCCAAGGGGGTGACCCTGAGGAAGGATTTGGGGGGGGCAGAAAGGATGGAGAGCTCAGGGGAGGATTTGGGGTGATCCCAGGAGGGATGGGGAACCCTGAGAAAGGAGCCCTGGAAAAGGACTTGAGGAGCCCCAAGAAGGATGAAGGGCTTGGGGAGGATTTGGGGGGGGGGGGGGCATGGAGGCTATGGGGTGACTCTGGAGGAGGATTTGGGGTGAACCAGGAGGGATGGGGGATCACAGGAGGGATTTGAGGGCCCTGGGAGCTAAGAGGTGACTGCAGGAAGGATGAAGGACCCCAGGAAGGGATCTGGGAGCTCCTGGAGGATATAGGGTGACCCCAGAAAGGATGGGGTGACCATGGGGGGGGGAGATTTGGGGTGACCCCAGGAAGGATAGGGGCCTCATGGGGATGATTCCTGAGGTCCTGGGGGCTACAGGGTGACCCTGGGGGAGGATTGGGGAGGTCCCCAGGGGCTATGGGAGCCCAGAGGAGGATTTGGGGTGCCCCAGGGGCTATGGGGGGCCCAAACACCGACCAGGGGTAGACGGAGAGATCCGGCAGTGGCACCTGGGGGAGAGAAGTAGAGTTGGGGATCAAGGGGGGACAGAAGGTGACTCCTCTGAGAGCCCCCCCTCTATCCCACAGACACCCCAAACATCTTGGGGACATCAGGGTGGGTGCAGGGGCTCCTGGGGACGTTCTGGGGTCCCCGTACTCACGCAGATGAAGGGTCTCACGGCGGCGCAAGGGAACCAGCCCAGGTCACCGTTGGCCACGTTCCTGCCCTGAGGGTGAAGGACCATGGGGTCAGGGGAGCCATGGAGGTCCCCCTGCTCCCCAGGAGGCTGGAAGGACCACAGGGGTCCAGCCTGGCCATGGGGGTCCAGCCCCATCACGGGGGTCTGGCCCATCTCCATTGTGGGGGTTCAGCATGGCCATGGAGGTCCATCTCCATGGTGGGAGTCTGTCCCCATTGTGGGAGTTCAGCATGGCCACAGGGGTCCAGCCCCATGGTGGGGGTCCAACCTGGCTGTGAGGATCTGGCCCAGCCCCATCATGGGGGTCCAACCCAACCATGGCTCCCCAACTCATCGTGGTCTAGCCCATCACGGCCGTTGTGGGCTGAGCTCACCATGGGGGTCCAGCATGGGCTTGGGGGTCTGTCACAGCCCATCATGAGGATCTATTCCAGCATGACCACAGTGGTCTGCCCCCATAGTGGAGGTCCATCCCAGCATGACCATAGTGGTGTGCCGCCATAGTAGAGGTCCTTCCCAGTATGGCCATAGTGGTTTGCCTCCATAGTAGAGGTCCTTCCCAGTATGGCCATGGTGGTCTGCCCCCATAGCAGAGGTCCTTCCCAGTATGGCCATAGTGGTTTGCCTCCATTGTAGAGGTCCTTCCCAGTACGGCCATGGTGGTCTGCCCCCATAGCAGAGGTCCTTCCCAGTATGGCCATAGTGGTTTGCCTCCATTGTAGAGGTCCTTCCCAGTATGGCCATGGTGGTCTGCCCCCATAGCAGAGGTCCTTCCCAGTATGGCCATAGTGGTTTGCCTCCATAGTAGAGGTCCTTCCCAGCACGGCCATGGTAGTCTGGCCCTATAGTGGAGGTCCATCCCAGCATTGCCATGGTGGTCTGGCCCCATAGCAGAGGTCCTTCCCAGCATGGCCATGGTGGTCTGCCCCCATAGTGGAGGTCCATCCCAGCATGACCATAGTGGTCTGCCCCCATAGCGGAGGTCCTTCCCAGTATGGCCATAGTGGTTTGCCTCCATAGTAGAGGTCCTTCCCAGTATGGCCATGGTGGTCTGTCCCCATAGCGGAGGTCCTTCCCAGTATGGCCATAGTGGTTTGCCTCCATAGTAGAGGTCCTTCCCAGTATGGCCATGGTGGTCTGCCCCCATAGCAGAGGTCCTTCCCAGTATGGCCATAGTGGTTTGCCTCCATAGTAGAGGTCCTTCCCAGTATGGCCATGGTGGTCTGCTCCCATAGCAGAGGTCCTTCCCAGTATGGCCATAGTGGTTTGCCTCCATAGTAGAGGTCCTTCCCAGTATGGCCATGGTGGTCTGCCCCCATAGCAGAGGTCCTTCCCAGTATGGCCATGGTGGTCTGCCCCCATAGCAGAGGTCCTTCCCAGTATGGCCATGGTGGTCTGCCCCCATAGCAGAGGTCCTTCCCAGTATGGCCATAGTGGTTTGCCTCCATAGTAGAGGTCCTTCCCAGTATGGCCATGGTGGTCTGCCCCCATAGCAGAGGTCCTTCCCAGTATGGCCATGGTGGTCTGCCCCCATAGCAGAGGTCCTTCCCAGTATGGCCATAGTGGTTTACCTCCATAGTAGAGGTCCATCCCAGCATGGCCATGGTGGTCTGCCCCCATAGCAGAGGTCCTTCCCAGTATGGCCATAGTGGTTTGCCTCCATAGTAGAGGTCCTTCCCAGTATGGCCATGGTGGTCTGCCCCCATAGCAGAGGTCCTTCCCAGTATGGCCATAGTGGTTTGCCTCCATAGTAGAGGTCCTTCCCAGCACGGCCATGGTAGTCTGGCCCTATAGTGGAGGTCCATCCCAGCATTGCCATGGTGGTCTGGCCCCATAGCAGAGGTCCTTCCCAGCATGGCCATGGTGGTCTGCCCCCATAGTGGAGGTCCATCCCAGCATGACCATAGTGGTCTGCCCCCATAGTGGAGGTCCCTCCCAGTATGGCCATAGTGGTTTGCCTCCATAGTAGAGGTCCTTCCCAGCATGGCCATGGTGGTCTGCCCCCATAGCAGAGGTCCTTCCCAGTATGGCCATAGTGGTTTACCTCCATAGTAGAGGTCCATCCCAGCATGGCCATGGTGGTCTGCCCCCATAGCAGAGGTCCTTCCCAGTATGGCCATAGTGGTTTACCTCCATAGTAGAGGTCCATCCCAGCATGGCCATGGTGGTCTGCCCCCATAGCAGAGGTCCTTCCCAGTATGGCCATAGTGGTTTGCCTCCATAGTAGAGGTCCTTCCCAGCATGGCCATGGTGGTCTGCCCCCATAGCAGAGGTCCTTCCCAGTATGGCCATAGTGGTTTACCTCCATAGTAGAGGTCCATCCCAGCATGGCCATGGTGGTCTGCCCCCATAGCAGAGGTCCTTCCCAGTATGGCCATAGTGGTTTGCCTCCATAGTAGAGGTCCTTCCCAGTATGGCCATGGTGGTCTGCCCCCATAGCAGAGGTCCTTCCCAGTATGGCCATAGTGGTTTGCCTCCATAGTAGAGGTCCTTCCCAGCACGGCCATGGTAGTCTGGCCCTATAGTGGAGGTCCATCCCAGCATTGCCATGGTGGTCTGGCCCCATAGCAGAGGTCCTTCCCAGCATGGCCATGGTGGTCTGCCCCCATAGTGGAGGTCCATCCCAGCATGACCATAGTGGTCTGCCCCCATAGTGGAGGTCCCTCCCAGTATGGCCATAGTGGTTTGCCTCCATAGTAGAGGTCCTTCCCAGTATGGCCATGGTGGTCTGCCTCCATAGCAGAGGTCCTTCCCAGTATGGCCATAGTGGTTTACCTCCATAGTAGAGGTCCATCCCAGCATGGCCATGGTGGTCTGCCCCCATAGCAGAGGTCCTTCCCAGTATGGCCATAGTGGTTTGCCTCCATAGTAGAGGTCCTTCCCAGTATGGCCATGGTGGTCTGCCCCCATAGCAGAGGTCCTTCCCAGTATGGCCATAGTGGTTTGCCTCCATAGTAGAGGTCCTTCCCAGTATGGCCATGGTGGTCTGCCCCCATAGCAGAGGTCCTTCCCAGTATGGCCATAGTGGTTTGCCTCCATAGTAGAGGTCCTTCCCAGCACGGCCATGGTAGTCTGGCCCTATAGTGGAGGTCCATCCCAGCATTGCCATGGTGGTCTGGCCCCATAACAGAGGTCCTTCCCAGCATGGCCATGGTGGTCTGCCCCCATAGTGGAGGTCCATCCCAGCATGACCATAGTGGTCTGCCCCCATAGTGGAGGTCCTTCCCAGTATGGCCATAGTGGTTTGCCTCCATAGTAGAGGTCCTTCCCAGCATGGCCATGGTGGTCTGCCCCCATAGTGGAGGTCCTTCCCAGTATGGCCATAGTGGTTTGCCTCCATAGTAGAGGTCCTTCCCAGCATGGCCATGGTGGTCTGGCCCTACAGCGGAGGTCCATCCCAGCAAGACCACAAGGGTCCCGTCCCCACCTGCCACCAGAGCTGCTCAGCCTCGGCCACGGTGACCTCCACGACATCACCGGGGCTAAGGCGTAGGGCAGGACCCAGGGCTCCCGGCGGCGGTGGGACGCCGCTGTAGGGCTGGCTCGCCTCCATCTTGGGCAACCCTGGAAGGAGGACACACGATGGGGGGTGGGGGGATGACCCCAGGCATCGGGGGCATGGACACCCCCTCTGCCCCCCCCAAACATGCGGACCCAGACGTCCAAGCCCTCCACGTTGTCCTCACCCAGGTCTCCCCGCTTCTTCTCAGGGCCCGGCCGCTGCGACTTGTTCTGGGGAGCGACGAGACCCCAATTAGTCCCAGGGGGGTGGGGAGGGACATGAACCCCCCCAGGGCCTCCCCACTCCCAAATTCAGGGCATTTTGGCCCATTTTGACTCGTTCTGCTCTTACCTTCCTCGTGCCAGAGCCTGAATCTGTGGGGTGGAAGAGGAAATGCTCGTTAGTTGGGGGTATTTAACCCCTTGCCCTGATTAACACTTGCTAATTAGGGGCTCTGGTGCTAATTAGGCTCCTCTGGGGGTGGGTGGCCCTCGTTAGGGTATCCCATAATGCCCAGCTCCACCTGGGCCTGGGCTAGACCTTTACACCTTGCTCCACCTGGGCCACCCCATCCTACAATGCCCTGCCCCACGTTGGCCATCTTGTATCCCACCATGCCCTGCTCTGTGTCAGCCATGTTGTATCCCACAATGCCCCATTCCCCATCCCACAGTGCCCCGCTCCCCGGTGCCATGATGGTCCACTCCCCAGTGCCATGATGGTCCGCTCCCCAGTGCCATGATGGTCCGCTCCCCAATGCCATGATGGTCCACTGCCCCACCATCCCATGATGCTCCACTCCCCCACTATCCCATGATGCCTCTCACCAGTGCCGCCCCTGCCGCAGGTCCCCAGCCGCCCCAGACACTCCTTGTGCGCGGGGGCCCGGCATCGGCTGCAGCGGTACCCCTGGTAGAACGTGCCCCTGGGGGGACACCAGGACACGGGGAGATGCAGGGTCACAGTCAGCACGAGGGGACACCCGTCAGCCCACCTGCACCCACCCACCGCAGCCCACCCAGGACTGACCCAATCCTAGACCCACCTGGGCTTTGGGCCAACCCAGTTCTTGATTCACCAGGTTCTTGACCCGTGTTGGCCTTGGCCCCACCAGGATCAACCCACCTTGGTTTTAACCCACCCAGGGATTGACCCACATTGGCCTTGGCCCACCCAGGACTCAACACCCAGGCCTTGACCTACCCTGGTCTTGACCCACCTTGTTGTCCTCCACCCAACCCTTGACCCACCTTGTCCTCCACCCAACAGTTGACCCACCTTGGCCTTGGGGCTTGACCCATCAGCTCCTTGACCCACCCAGGCCTCAACCCACCCAAGACTTGACCCACGTTGGCCTTGGCTTACCCAGGACTGAACCTACCCAGTCCTTTACCAACTCAGACCTTGACCCACCCAAGGCTTGACCCACCTTGGCCTCAACTCACCAAAGGGCCTGACCCATCAAGACCTCATCCCACCTCCAATCACCTACCTGGGGCCTCCCCTTCTCCCAGAGCCCCCCAGCCCCATCTCCCATGTCACCCTGTCCCCCATTGTATCCCCAGGAGAGTGGGGGACATAATTTTGGGGTCCTACCTCAGCAACATCTGGCAGGCCCTGCAGGACGTGGTGTCCTCAAAGGAGAACATCTGGAAGTCATGCCCGTCAGCCAGGGCGTGCTCAGGGAAGATGTTGGAGCTGGCAAGAGATGGGGGGACTTGGGTCTGGTGGGGGAAAATTGGCCCCCCTGGGGCCACCCAACCCCCAGTGGGGCAGGTCCCCCCGCCCCTGGATGGAGGGGCACCTACAGGGCCATCTCGAACTGCTCCAACCACTTCTTCTTCAGCTCACGGGTCTTGAAGAAGAGCTCGTAGCCCTGCAGCCCAGCCGTGTCGATGAGCAGGAAGGTGTGGGTCCACTGTGGGCATGGGTGGGGCTCAGCGGTGCCCTGACACCAGGTTCACTGCCACCCGGATGCCTGGGGCCACTGGGGACCACATTCCTGGGACCACCAGGCTTCAGTGTGTCCACTAAGGACCTGGACACTTGGGTACACCAAGGACCTGGATGCTGGGGTCCACCACAACTGGACACTTGTGTCCACCAGGGACCTGGATGCCTGGGTCCACCAGAGCTGGACTCTTGGGTCCACCAAGGACCTGGATGCTTGGGTCCACCAGAGCTGGACTCTTGGGTACACCAAGGACCTGGATGCTGGGGTCCACCACAACTGGACACTTGTGTCCACCAGGGACCTGGATGCCTGGGTCCACCAGAGCTGGACTCTTGGGTCCACCAAGGACCTGGATGCTTGGGTCCACCAGAGCTGGACTCTTGGGTACACCAAGGACCTGGATGCTGGGGTCCACCACAACTGGACACTTGTGTCCACCAGGGACCTGGATGCCTGGGTCCACCAGAGCTGGACTCTTGGGTCCACCAAGGACCTGGATGCTTGGGTCCACCAGACCTGGACTCTTGGGTCCACCAAGGACCTGGATGCTTGGGTCCACCAGACCTGGACACTTGTGTCCACCAAGGACCAGGATGCTGGGGTCCACCAGACGTGGACGCCTGGGTTCATTGGGGCCTGGACACCTGAGTTCATTGGGAAGAGGACACCTGGGGCCACTAGGAACCAGACATGTGGGTCCACCAGGCTTCAATAGGTCCACCAACAACCTGGACACTTGGGCCCACCAGACCTGGATGCTTGGGACCACCAGGGACCTGGACACCTGGGTTCATTGGGAAGAGGACACCTGGGGCCACTAGGAACCAGACATGTGGGTCCACCAGGCTTCAATAGGTCCACCAACAACCTGGACACTTGGGCCCACCAGACCTGGATGCTTGGGACCACCAGGGACCTGGACACCTGGGTTCATTGGGAACCAGACAGCTGGGTCCCAGGTTACCTTCTTGCCATCACGGGGGCCGAGGCCACCATCCCGCAGTTGGTGGCTCTGCAGGTCCACAACGTCTTTGGCCTCGTAGGAGTCCCCACGGCGCTTGCAGATGATCAGGGCCTTGTCCAGGAGGAAGCCGTACCTGGGGACAGGGGTGGGGCTGGCACTGTGTTCCCAAGGCCACCCTGCGCCTTGGGCTGTCCCCACCACTGCCCTGGAGTGGCCCTTGCTCTGTCCCCTGCTCTGTGACAAGGGTGTCCCCAGGGTATCCCTGCGTTCCCACCCTTATGTCCCTGTGGGTGTCCCAATGGGGGTCCCTGTTTTCCCATGTCCCCATGGTGTCCCTGTGGTGTCTCCATGTCCCCAAGGTTGTCCCCACATCCTTCTGTTTTCCTCATGTCCACGTGATGTTCTCATGATGTTCCTGTGGTGTTCCCATGTCTCCATGGGTCTCCCCATGGTGTCCCCATGGTGTCCTTGTGATGTCCCCATGTCCCCATGGGTGTCCCCAGGTTCTTGTGCTGTTCCCATGTCCCCGCGGGTGTCCCTGGAGCATTCCCATGGGTGTCCCCAGGTTCTTGTGGTGTTCCCATGTCCCCATGGGTGTCCCCATGGTGTCCCCATGGTGTCCCCATAGTGCCCCTCGCCCTGTCCCACCTGTCCACCTTGGAGCGCCTCTCGGTGCTGGAGACCTTCAGCTCCCCGTCGATTTTGGGGCGTCCGAACTGCGCCAGGGACTGCGACTGTGCCGGACATCAGCAGGGATGTGGGGGACACAGAGGACACATGGGGGGACACAGGGATAGGGGGGGACTTGGGGGACATGGGGATATGGGGGACTTGGGGGGGGGTCCCAGGGATGTTGGAGGGGTTTTGGGGGGCTGGGGGGGATCCCCACCGTGTTGTGGAGGCAGAGCTGGACACTCAGGAGGATTAGGGAGGGTCTGGGGGTGCAGGGGGAGCTGGGACAGTTTGGGGGTGCCACAGGGTGGTTGGGGTGTCCCAGGGGAGGGTTGGGGGGGGGGTGGGGGAGTCCCCACCATGTTGTGGAGGCAGAGCTGGACGCTCGTGAGCTGCTTCAGGGTCTCGTTGTCCCGTTTGACTTCATTCACGCACTGTGCCAGGTCCTGGGGGGGGGCACCAGTCAAGCACCCCCAAACCCCCAGATACCCCTGGGGACCCCCCCAATACCCTCTAGCCTCCCTTGAGCCTCAAAGACCTCCCCGACCCCAAAGACCCCCTCAGGAACCCCCAAATCCCCCCCTAGAGCACCCACATTTCCCCCAGCACCCCCAGACCTCCCAGGATATGCCAAGACCCTCCCAGGACCCCCCCAGAACCCAAGAGGAGCCCCTCAGGACCCCCCAAGACCCCTCAGGACCCCCCAAGACCCTTCAGGACCCCCCAAACCCCCCAGCATCCCTCCAAGACCCCCAGGAGCCCCTCAGAACCCTCCAAGACCACCCAGGATCTTGCCAGGACCCCTTCAAGACCCCCAGGACCCCCTCAGGACCACCCCAGACCCCCAGGATCCCACCCAAGACCCCCCCCAGACCCCTCCAAAACCCCCCAGGACCCCTCAGGACCCCCTAAGACCGCCCAGAACCCCCTCAGACCCCCCAAGACCCTTCCAAGAGCCCCAGGACCTCCTCAGGACCCCCCCAAGTCCCCCCAGGATCCCCCCAAGACCCCTCAGGACCACTCCAAGAGCCCCAGAACCTCCTCAGGACCCCCCCAAGTCCCCCCAGGATCTCCCCAAGACCCCTCAGGACCCTTCCAAGCATGCCACGACCCCCTCAGGACCACCCCAAGACCTCCCAGGACCCCTCTAAGACTCCCAGGACCCCTCCCCAAAACCCCTCAAGACCTCCAGAATCCCCTCAAGACCCTCCAGAACCCCCCCAAGACCCCCCAGGACCCCTCCAAACATCCCCAGCTTCCCCACCCCGGCCACTCCAAGACCCCCTGGATCCTCCCCAGGTCCCCCAGGCCCCTCCAACCCCTCCGGGGCCCCCCAGGACCCACCCTCATGGCATCCAGGGCCACCCGCAGCCTCTCCCTCTCGGCTGGCTCCGGGGTCAGCTTCACCAGCTCCTGGGGGCCAGGGGTCAGAGGGTGAGGCTGGTGTCCCCCCCCCCGGCAAGGACCCGGGTGTCTGGGGCCCCCAAGGGACCCAGGCACACCCCAGGGGACCTAAATGTCCCTTGAGGGACCCAGGTGTGTCCCAGGGGACCTAGATGTCCCCTGAGGGACCCAGATGTCCCCTGAGGGACCCAGGCATGCCCCAGGGGACCTAGATGTCCCCTGCGGGACCACCCAGATGTCCCCTGAGGGACCCAGGTGTGTCCCAGGGGACCTAGATGTCCCCTGAGGGACCCAGATGTCCCCTGAGGGACCCAGGCACACCCCAGGGGACCTAGATGTCCCTTGAGGGACCCAGGCGTGCCCCAGGGGACCTAGATGTCCCTTGAGGGACCCAAGCATGCCCCAGGGGACCTAGATGTCCCCTGCGGGACCACCCAGATGTCCCCTGAGGGACCCAGGCACACCCCAGGGGACCTAGATGTCCCCTTAGGGACCCAGGCGTGCCCCAGGGGACCTAGATGTCCCTTGAGGGACCCAGGTGTGTCCCAGGGGACCTAGATGTCCCCTGTGGGACCCAGATATCCCCCAAGGGACCCAGGCACACCCCAGGGGACCTAGATGTCCCCTTAGGGACCCAGGCGTGCCCCAGGGGACCTAGATGTCCCTTGAGGGACCCAGGTGTGTCCCAGGGGACCTAGATGTCCCCTGTGGGACCCAGATATCCCCCAAGGGACCCAGGCACACCCCAGGGGACCTAGATGTCCCCTTAGGGACCCAGGCGTGCCCCAGGGGACCTAGATGTCCCTTGAGGGACCCAGGTGTGTCCCAGGGGACCTAGATGTCCCCTGAGGGACCCAGATATCCCCTGAGGGACCCAGGCATGCCCCAGGGGACCTAGATGTCCCCTGCGGGACCACCCAGATGTCCCCTGGGGGACCCAGATGTCCCCTGAGGGACCCAGGTGTGTCCCAGGGGACCTAGATGTCCCCTGAGGGACCCAGATGTCCCCTGAGGGACCCAGGCACACCCCAGGGGACCTAGATGTCCCTTGAGGGACCCAAGCATGCCCCAGGGGACCTAGATGTCCCCTGCGGGACCACCCAGATGTCCCCTGAGGGACCCAGGTGTGTCCCAGGGGACCCAGATGTCCCCTGAGGGACCCAGGCACACCCCAGGGGACCTAGATGTCCCTTGAGGGACCCAGGCATGCCCCTGGGGACCTAGATGTCCCCTGAGGGACCACCCAGATGTCCCCTGAGGGACCCAGATGTCCCCTGAGGGACCCAGGCACACCCCAGGGGACCCAGATGTCCCTTGAGGGACCCAGGTGTGTCCCAGGGGACCCAGACATCCCCCTCCCTCCCCAAGGGACCCAGGCGTGCCCCAGGGGACCCAGATGTCCCCCGAGGGACCCAGGCACGTCCCAGGGGACTTAGACATTCTCCCACCTCCCCAAGGGACCCAGGCGTGCCCCAGGGGACCCAGACATCCCCCTCCCTCCCCAAGGGACCCAGGCGTGCCTTAGGGGACCTAGATGTCCCCTGAGGGACCCAGATGTCCCCTGAGGGGCCCAGGCGTGTCCCCGGTGAGCAGACCTGGAGCAAGAGGTGGTACTTGAGCACCCGCTGCATTGGCACCATCAGGAGGTCCCTCAGGGAGAAGCGCCCGTTGTTGGCTCGTTGGGAACACTCCTGGGGGTCACAGGAGGTTATGGGGGTCACAGGGGTCATGGGGGGTTCACACGGGGTCATGAGGGTCAGGGGGGGTCATTGGGGTCATGGGGGGTCATGGGGATTGGGAGCGTCTGGGGGACATGGGGGTCACAGGGGGACTGGGGGAATCAGAGGGGTCATGGGGGGACATGGGGGGGGAGGGGGTCCCGGGGTGGATGGGAGGGTCCCAGGGGGACCAGTGGGGTTCCAGGGGGACAAGGGGGGTCCCAGGGGTCCCGGGGGGTGTCAGGGGACCCTATGGAGGGGACCCAGGCATCTGAGCCCACCTGCAGCTTCATGGAGAGGTTGTGGGTGGGGTTTTGGGGAGGTTTGGGGGGTTCAGGGGGAGTCAAGGGGGGTTGGAGAAGGTCCCAGGCATCCGAGCCCACCTGCAGCTTCATGGAGAGGTTGTGGGTGGGGGTTTGGGGCGGTTTGGGGGGGATCAGGGGGTTCAGGGGGGGTTGGAGAAGGACCCAGGCATCTGAGCCCACCTGCAGCTTCATGGAGAGGTTGTGGGTGGGGTTTTGGGGGGTTCAGGGGGGTTCAGGGGGGTCAAGGGGGGGTTGGAGAAGGTTCCAGGCATCCGAGCCCACCTGCAGCTTCATGGAGAGGTTGTGGGGGGTGGTTTGGGGGGGGTTTGGGGGGATCAGGCGGTTCAGGGGGGGTCAAGGGGGGGTTGGAGAAGGTCCCAGGCATCTGAGCCCACCTGCAGCTTCATAGAGAGGTTGTGGGTAGGGTTTTGGAGGGGTTTGGGGGGTTCAGGGGGTTCAGGGGGGGTTGGAGAAGGTCCCAGGCATCTGAGCCCACCTGCAGCTTCATGGAGAGGTTGTGGGTGGGGTTTTGGGGGGATCAGGGGGTTCAGGGGGGTCAAGGGGGGTTGGAGAAGGTCCCAGGCATCTGAGCCCACCTGCAGCTTCATGGAGAGGTTGTGGGTGGGGTTTTGGGGGTTTCAGGGGGAGTCAAGGGGGGGTTGGAGAAGGTCCCAGGCATCCGAGCCCACCTGCAGCTTCATGGAGAGGTTGTGGGTGGGGTTTTGGGGGGGCTGGGGGGGATCAGGGGGTGTAGGGGGGGTCAAGGGGGGGTTGGAGAAGGTCCCAGGCATCCGAGCCCACCTGCAGCTTCATGGAGAGGTTGTTGGTGGGGTTTTGGGGGGTTTTGGTGGGGTTTGGGGGGTTCAGGGGGAGTCAAGGGGGGGTTGGAGAAGGTCCCAGGCATCCGAGCCCACCTGCAGCTTCATGGAGAGGTTGTGGGTAGGGTTTTGGGGGGCTTTGGGGGGTTCAGGGAGGGTCAAGGGGGGGTTGGAGAAGGTCCCAGGCATCCGAGCCCACCTGCAGCTTCATGCGGAGGTCGGTGTTGGTCGCGAGCTGGTCGAGGCGCCGGGCAGCCGCTTCCACCTGGCTGCAGTAGCGGCCGTAGAGGAGGAACCTGTAGGGATGGAAACCACCCCAAAATCCACCTGAACCCCCCCCTCCCCAAAACATGGACGGAATCTACCCCAAACTGAGCCAAAATCAGAGCCGACACCAGACCCGGAATCAGACCCAGGACGGACCCGCCATGAACCTGAAATTGGACCCCAAAATAGGCAGAATTGGCCCCAAAAATGGTCCTGAAGTTGGATGCAAAATGGACGTGATCGGAGAGCTGCTATCAGACCCGAAACGGACAGAAGGGACCCGCAACGGATCCGAAATCAGCCCTGAAATCAACAGATTTCACCCCAAAATGGACCTGAAATTGGCCCTGCAATGGACGGGATTGCCCCCCCAAAATGGACCTGCCCTTAGCCCAAACCCGGGCAGAACGGGACCCAAAATCAGACCGGAAATCGGCCCCCAAATAAACCCTAAAATGGGCCAAAAACGGATCCAAAATTGGCCCCCAAAGGGACCCGAAAATGGGCCTCCCCCCCCCACACACCCATTGTCCCCCCCAGGACCCCTCCAGGACCCCCAGGGCCCCCCAGGTCCCCCATTGCCCCTCAGGGCCCTCCCAGGACCCCCATTGCCCCACCAGAACCACTCCAGGACCCCCAATGCCCCCCAGGACCCTCTCAGGACCCCCATTGTACCCCAGGACCCCACTGCCCCCCCAGGACCCTCCCAGGACCCCCAATGCCCCCCAGGACCCCTCCAGGACCCCCATTGTACCCCAGGACCCTCAGAGGACCCCCATTGCCCCCCAGGACCCTCCCAGGACCCCCAATGCCCCCCAGGTCCCCCATTGCCCCTCAGGGCCCTCCCAGGACCCCCATTGCCCCACCAGAACCACTCCAGGACCCCCAATGCCCCCCAGGACCCTCTCAGGACCCCCATTGTACCCCAGGACCCCACTGCCCCCCCAGGACCCTCCCAGGACCCCCAATGCCCCCCAGGACCCCTCCAGGACCCCCATTGTACCCCAGGACCCTCAGAGGACCCCCATTGCCCCCCAGGACCCTCCCAGGACCCCCAATGCCCCCCAGGACCCCCATTGCCCCCAGGGCACTCCCAGGACCCCCATTGCCCCCCAGGACCCTCCCAGGACCCCCAATGCCCCCCAGGACCCTCTCAGGACCCCCATTGTACCCCAGGTCCCCCATTGCCCCCCAGGACCCTCCCAGGACCCCCAATACCCCCCAGGACCCCTCCAGGACCCCCAATGCCCCCCAGGGCCCTCCCAGGACCCCCACTGCCCCCCAGGACCCCTCCAGGACCCCTATTGCCCCCCAGGACCACTCCAGGACCCCCAATACCCCCCAGGACCCCTCCAGGTCCCCCATTGCCCCCCAGGACCCTCCCAGGACCCCCAATGCCCCCAGGACCCCCACTGCCCCCCAGGACCCTCTCAGGACCCCCAATGCCCCCCAGGACCCCCATTGCCCCCCAGGGCACTCCCAGGACCCCCATTGTACCCCAGGACCCCCATTGCCCCCCAGGGCCCTCCCAGGACCCCCAATGCCCCCCAGGACCCCTCCAGGTCCCCCATTGCCCCCCAGGAACCTCCCAGGACCCCCAATGCCCCCCAGGGACCCCCATTGCCCCCCCAGGACCCTCCCAGGACCCCAAATACCCCCCAGGACCCCTCCAGGACCCCCAATGCCCCCCAGGACCCTCCCAGGACCCCCAGTGCCCCCCAGGACCGCTCCAGGACCCCCAATGCCCCCCAGGACCCCTCCAGGAGCCCCAATGCCCTCCAGGACCCTCCCAGGACCCCCATTGTACCCCAGGACCCTCCCAGGACCCCCAATGCCCCCCAGGACCCTCTCAGGACCCCCAGTGCCCCCCAGGACCCCCATTGCCCCCCCAGGGCCCTCCCAGGACCCCCAATGCCCCCCAGGACCACTCCAGGACCCCCACTGCCCCTCAGGACCCTCTGAGGACCCCCACTGCCCCCCAGGACCCCTCCAGGACCCCCATTGTACCCCAGAACCCTCTGAGGACCCCCACTGCCCCCCAGGCCTCCCCCAGGCCCCCCATTGCCCCCAGGACCCCCCAGCGCCCCTCACCTCTCCTTGTAGGCGAGGAAGAGGGGGGGCAGCCCCCGGCTCCCCCCGGACCCTCCCAGTGCCCCCCGCAGCTCCCCCAGGAAGAGCCGGTGCAGCTGCAGCAGCTCCTGTGGGGCGAGGGGGGGGGTCAGTCACCGAAAGAGGGGGACCCCCCCTCCAGGACCCTCCCCCAAACCCACGGACCCTCCCAGCACCCTCTACTGTGGTTACTGGGGGCTACTGGGAGCAGTGGGAGCGGTAACTGGGAGGACTGGGACATTACTGGGCATTTCTGGGAGCAGTGGGAGGGGTTACTAGGAGTACTGGGAGTACTGGGGGGTTACTGGGAGCACTGGGAGGGCTACTGGGAGCACTGGGAGGGTGACTGGGAGGAATGGGAGGGGTTACTGGGCATTTCTGGGAGCAGTGGGAGGGGTTCCTAGGAGTACTGGGAGCACTGGGAGGGCGACTGGGAACAGTGGGAGGGGTTACTGGGCATTTCTGGGAGCAACGGGAGGGGTTACTGGGAGTAGTGGGAGTACTGGGGGGTTACTGGGAGCACTGGGAGGCAACTGGGAGGAATGGGAGGGGTTACCAGGCATTTCTGGGAGCAACGGGAGGGGTTACTGGGAGTACTGGGGGGTTACTGGGAGCACTGGGAGGGTGACTGGGAGGAATGGGAGGGGTTACTGGGCATTTCTGAGAGCAATGGGAGGGGTTACTGGGAGTACTGGGAGTACTGGGGGGTTACTGGGAGCACTGGGAGGGTGACTGGGAGCAATGGGAGGGGTTACTGGGCATTTCTGGGAGCAATGGCAGCGGTTACTGGGAGTACTGGGAGTACTGGGGGGTTACTGGGAGCACTGGGAGGGCGACTGGGAGGAGTGGGAGGGGTTACTGGGCATTTCTGGGAGCAGTGGGAGGGGTTACTGGGAGTACTGGGAGTACTGGGAGGTTACTGGGAGCACTGGGAGGGTGACTGGGAGGAATGGGAGGGGTTACTGGGCATTTCTGGGAGCAGTGGGAGGGGTTACTGGGAGTAGTGGGAGTACTGGGGGGTTACTGGGAGCACTGGGAGGCAACTGGGAGGAATGGGAGGGGTTACCAGGCATTTCTGGGAGCAACGGGAGGGGTTACTGGGAGTACTGGGGGGTTACTGGGAGCACTGGGAGAGTGACTGGGAGGAATGGGAGGGGTTACTGGGCATTTCTGAGAGCAATGGGAGGGGTTACTGGGAGTAGTGGGAGTACTGGGGGGTTCCTGGGAGCACTGGAAGGGTGACTGGGAGGAATGGGAGGGGTTACTGGGCATTTCTGAGAGCAATGGGAGGGGTTACTGGGAGTACTGGGAGTACTGGGGGGTTCCTGGGAGCACTGGAAGGGTGACTGGGAGGAATGGGAGGGGTTACTGGGTATTTATGGGAGCAATGGGAGGGGTTACTGGGAGTACTGGGAGGTTACTGGGAGCACTGGGAGGGTGACTGGGAGGAATGGGAGGGGTTACTGGGCATTTCTGAGGGCAGTGGGAGGGGTTCCTAGGAGTACTGGGAGTACTGGGAGGTTACTGGGAGCACTGGGAGAGTGACTGGGAGGAATGGGAGGGGTTACTGGGCATTTCTGAGAGCAATGGGAGGGGTTACTGGGAGTAGTGGGAGTACTGGGGGGTTACTGGGAGCACTGGGAGGGCGACTGGGAGGAATGGGAGGGGTTACTGGGCATTTCTGGGAGCAGTGGGAGGGGTTCCTAGGAGTACTGGGAGTACTGGGAGGTTACTGGGAGCACTGGGAGGGCGACTGGGAGGAGTGGGAGGGGTTACTGGGCATTTCTGGGAGCAACGGGAGGGGTTCCTAGGAGTACTGGGAGTACTGGGGGGTTACTGGGAGCACTGGGAGGGTGACTGGGAGGAGTGGGAGGGGTTACTGGGCATTTCTGGGAGCAATGGGAGGGGTTCCTAGGAGTACTGGGAGGGGTTATTGGGAGCACTGGGAGCCCTGGAGGGTGACTGGGAGCAGTGGGATGGGTTACTGGGCATTACTGGGAGGAGTGGGAGGGGTTACTGGGCATTTCTGGGAGCAACGGGAGGGGTTACTGGGAGTACTGGGAGTACTGGGGGGTTACTGGGAGGGCGACTGGGAGCAGTGGGAGGGGTTACTGGGCATTTCTGGGAGCAATGGGAGGGGTTCCTAGGAGTACTGGGAGTACTGGGAGGGGTTATTGGGAGCACTGGGAGCCCTGGAGGGTGACTGGGAGGAGTGGGATGGGTTACTGGGCATTACTGGGAGCAGTGGGAGGGGTTACTGGGCATTTCTGGGAGCAATGGGAGGGGTTACTGGGAGTACTGGGAGTACTGGGGGGTTACTGGGAGCACTGGGAGGGCGACTGGGAGCAGTGGGAGGGGTTACTGGGCATTTCTGGGAGCAATGGGAGGGGTTCCTAGGAGTACTGGGAGTACTGGGAGGGGTTATTGGGAGCACTGGGAGCCCTGGAGGGTGACTGGGAGGAGTGGGATGGGTTACTGGGCATTACTGGGAGCAGTGGGAGGGGTTACTGGGCATTTCTGGGAGCAATGGGAGGGGTTACTGGGAGTACTGGGAGTACTGGGGGGTTACTGGGAGCACTGGGAGGGCGACTGGGAGAAGTGGGATGGGTTACTGGGCATTTCTGGGAGCAATGGGAGGGGTTCCTAGGAGTACTGGGAGTACTGGGAGGGGTTATTGGGAGCACTGGGAGCCCTGGAGGGTGACTGGGAGGAGTGGGATGGGTTACTGGGCATTACTGGGAGCAGTGGGAGGGGTTACTGGGCATTTCTGGGAGCAACGGGAAGGGTTACTGGGAGCACTGGGAGTACTGGGGGGTTACTGGGGGCACTGGGAGGGCGACTGGGAGGAGTGGGAGGGGTTACTGGGCATTTCTGGGAGCAATGGGAGGGGTTCCTGGGAGTACTGGGGGGTTACTGGGAGCACTGGGAGGGCGACTGGGAGGAGTGGGAGGGGTTACTGGGCATTTCTGGGAGCAATGGGAGGGGTTCCTAGGAGTACTGGGAGTACTGGGAGGGGTTATTGGGAGCACTGGGAGCCCTGGAGGGTGACTGGGAGGAGTGGGATGGGTTACTGGGCATTACTGGGAGCAGTGGCAGGGGTTACTGGGCATTTCTGGGAACAACGGGAGGGGTTACTGGGAGTACTGGGAGTACTGGGAGGTTACTGGGAGCACTGGGAGGGTGACTGGGAGGAGTGGGATGGGTTACTGGGCATTTCTGGGAGCAATGGGAGGGGTTCCTAGGAGTACTGGGAGTACTGGGAGGGGTTATTGGGAGCACTGGGAGCCCTGGAGGGTGACTGGGAGGAGTGGGATGGGTTACTGGGCATTACTGGGAGCAGTGGCAGGGGTTACTGGGCATTTCTGGGAGCAACGGGAAGGGTTACTGGGAGCACTGGGAGTACTGGGGGGTTACTGGGGGCACTGGGAGGGCGACTGGGAGCAGTGGGAGGGGTTACTGGGCATTTCTGGGAGCAACGGGAGGCGTTCCTAGGAGTACTGGGAGTACTGGGAGGGGTTATTGGGAGCACTGGGAGCCCTGGAGGGTGACTGGGAGGAGTGGGATGGGTTACTGGGCATTTCTGGGAGCAGTGGGAGGGGTTACTGGGCATTTCTGGGAGCAACGGGAGGGGTTACTGGGAGTACTGGGAGTACTGGGGGGTTACTGGGAGCACTGGGAGGGCGACTGGGAGGAGTGGGAGGGGTTACTGGGCATTTCTGGGAGCAATGGGAGGGGTTCCTAGGAGTACTGGGAGTACTGGGAGGGGTTATTGGGAGCACTGGGAGCCCTGGAGGGTGACTGGGAGGAGTGGGATGGGTTACTGGGCATTACTGGGAGCAGTGGGAGGGGTTACTGGGCATTTCTGGGAGCAATGGGAGGGGTTACTGGGAGTACTGGGAGTACTGGGGGGTTACTGGGAGCACTGGGAGGGTGACTGGGAGAAGTGGGAGGGGTTACTGGGCATTTCTGGGAGCAATGGGAGGGGTTCCTAGGAGTACTGGGAGTACTGGGAGGGGTTATTGGGAGCACTGGGAGCCCTGGAGGGTGACTGGGAGGAGTGGGATGGGTTACTGGGCATTACTGGGAGCAGTGGCAGGGGTTACTGGGAGCACTGGGGGTTACTGGGGTCACCTCGATGTTGATGAAGATGCTCTCGAGGTCTTGGGGCTGCAGGAAGTGCCGCAGCGGCCGCAGGAAGTGCTGTGGGTACTGGGGTTACTGGGAGCACTGGGAAGGGGCACTGAGGACACTGGGGGAACCTGTCCCAGTGCCCCGTGTCCCTGTCCCTGTGTCCCCGTCCCCTTCAGCGCCATCTCCAGCCCTGTCCCACGTGGCCCCCAGTGGCCCCAAGCCCCCCACATCTCCCTTGTCCCCTTGTCCCCTTGTCCCCATGTCCCCCATGTCCCCCATGTCCCCCATGTCCCCCATGTCCCCCCTGTCCCCAATGTCCCCAATGTCCCCTTATTTCCCCAATGTCCCCCATGTCCCCCCATCCCCTGTGTCCCCAATGTCCCCTTATTGCCCCAATGTCCCCCATGTCCCCCCATCCCCTATGTCCCCCATATTCTCCCCTGTCCCCAATGTCCCCTTATTGCCCCAATGTCCCCCATGTCCCCCCACATCCCCCATATTCCTCCATGCCCCACCATGTCCCCAGTGTCCCCCATGTCCCCAATGTCCCCCATGTCCCCCTTGTGCCCGTATTCCCCCATGTCCCCCCATGTCCCCAGTGTCCCCCATGTCTCCATATCCTCCATGTCCCCTTATTTCCCCAATGTCCCCCATGTCCCCCCATCCCCTGTGTCCCCCATGTCCCCCCTGTCCCCAATGTCCCCAATGTCCCCCATGTCCCCCCTGTCCCCAATGCCCCCTTATTTCCCCAATGTCCCCCATTTCCCCCCATCCCCTGTGTCCCCCATGTCCCCCCTGTCCCCAATGCCCCCTTATTTCCCCAATGTCCCCCCTGTCCCCAATGTCCCCCATGTCCCCCTGTCCCCAATGTCCCCTTATTTCCCCAATGTCCCCCATGTCCCCCCATCCCCTGTGTCCCCCATGTCCCCCCTGTCCCCAATGTCCCCTTATTTCCCCAATGTCCCCCATGTCCCCCCATCCCCTATGTCCCCCATGTCCCCCCTGTCCCCAATGTCCCCTTATTTCCCCAATGTCCCCAATGTCCCCTTATTTCCCCAATGTCCCCCATGTCCCCCCATCCCCTATGTCCCCCACATTCTCCCACGTCCCCAATGTCCCCCGTGTCCCCAGTGTCCCCCCACGTCCCCGTCCCACCTGGCAGATGGACTCGAGGGTCTCGGTGTACCTCTCCTCCGTCTGCCTCAGCTCCTGGATGCAGCAGAGCCTCCGGTCCACCTCCACCTTCTGCGGAGACAGTGGCACCCAGGTGTCCAGGGGGGGGGGACGGGGGACACCCAGACATCCCGGGGGGACCCAGGCATCTGGGAGGGGACCCACCATAGCCGGGGGGGGCTCCACCCGCATCAGATCCTCATAGATTTCGTCGCCGTCGTCCCCTTCGGCCTCGACGCAGTCGTAGAGGTCATCGTCCTCCTCCGCCGTGTCGCTGCGTGGGGACAGCCCGGTACCCCTCTGCACCCCGAATCCCCCCAGATCCCCCCAAATACCCCCTGGTGTTCCTCTAATTACCCCCCCCATTTCCCTGGTATGCCTTTAGTACCCCCTAATACCTCCCAATGCCCCCCCATACCCCTCCAATACGCCCCCAAACCCCCTGCTACTCCCCTGATATCCTAATACCCCCCGCTACCCCTTAAATACCCTCAATCCCCCTCCACTACCCCCCTAGTACCCCTTGATACCCCTCTATTGCCCCCCAATACCCTCTGGTACCCCTTAATACCCCACCCCTTAATACCCCGCTACCCCCTGGTACCCCTCTGATACCCCCAAATGCCCCTTGATACCCCTTATTAACCCCTTACGCACCCCGGAACTCGTTTAGTCTCCCCTAATAACCCGCGTACCCCCCTTAATACCCCTTAATACCCCCCTAAGGACTCTTAATACCCCCCTAATATCCCCCAATACCCCCCTAATGCCCCCTATGCCTCCATTACCCCCCAATACTCCCCTAGTGCCCCCCAATACTCCCCTAGTGCCCCCCAGTGCCCCCTAGCACCCCCTAACCCCCTCCAGTACTTCCCAACACCCCCCTAAACACCCCCCTAATGCCCCTTAATACCCCTCTAATATCCCCCAATACCCCCCTAGTGCCCCCCTAATGCCCCCTGGAACCCCCCCCCCCCGCCCCGTACCTCCCTAACACCCCCCCAACCTGCCCCACTCACTCGATGAGGTCAGAGAGGCCACTGTAGATGTCATCGTCCCCAACGCAGTCCTCAGTAGGGAAGGGCCTGGGGGGGGGGACACAGCCCGGACGCCTGGGTCCCTCGGGGACCGGACGCCTGGGTCCCTTGGGGGGGGGGGGGGGGGGGGGGGCCGGACGCCTGGGTCCCCCGCACTCACGTGAAGCCTTTGCTCTGGGCGATGGGGGTCCAGGAGAGCGTCGAGAGGGTGTCAATCACCTGGGGACACACAGGGGACATTGCGGGGGGACGGGCAGGAGCCGGACGCCTGGGTCCCTCCGGGTCTAACCCGGACGCCTGGGTCCCACCTTGCCGAAGTCCTGGACATCGAAGAGGTCGAAGGCACCAAAGAGCCGGTGCTTCGGGAGCCCAAACTTGTCGGCGCAGGCGGTCAGGAAGGTGCGGATGTTTCTCAGGCACAGGAACTGTGGTGGCACCGTGTCACCGTCACCAGCACCATCACCATCACCCCCATCAGCACCCCCATTGTCACCACCACCATCATTGTCACCGCCACCGTCGTCCCCATCAGCACCATCAACCCCATCATCTTCCCCCATTTGTGACCACCATTGTCACCACCATTGACACTGGCACCTCCATCACCTCTGTCACCAACACTGTCATCAGCACTGTCACCTCCATCATCAACATCACCAACACTGTCGCTGTCACCCCCATTGGCACCACGATTGACACTGGCACCTCCATCACCTCTGTCACCAACACTGCCATCGGCACTGTCACCCCCATCATCATCATCACCAACACTGTCGCTGTCACCCCCATTGGCACCATCACCATCATCATGATTGTCACTGTCACCAACACCATCATTGTCGCTGTTACTATCGTCCCTACTGGCACCAGTACCATCATCATCACCATCATTGTTGTGGTCATGGTCATCGTCACCCCCCCACGGTCACTGTCACCGTCAACATCACGCCCATTGGCACCATCATAGTCACCCCCATCATCACCAACATCATCGTCATCACCATCACTGTCACCACCATCGTTGTCACTGTCACCACCATCATCCCCATTGTCAACACCTTTATCAACTGGTACCATCACCATCATCCCCATTTTCACCATCCGTCATTGTCACCATCAACCCTGTTGTCACTGTCATCGTCATCCCCGTTAGCACCACCATCACCGTCACCCCCGCTGTCGCCATCGCCGCCATCGTCCCCGTCATCATCGCCATCTCCCCATTGCCATCACCCTCATTCACACCAGCCCTGTCATTGTCACTGTCACCATCATCCCCGCTGGAACCAGCACCCCTGTACCCCTTTCTGGGGCAATTACCCCCCCAGTTACCCCACCCTGGGGCAGTTCCACCCCCCCGGTGGGTATTTGCCCCTGGTCGCACCTGTGACATCTGGGGACGGGGACAGATGTCGCGGGGGGGCACGGCGCGGGGCAGGAGGGCGTTGAGGAGGTGGCAGAGCAGCACCCCGTCCCGCAGCGCCTGCGCCAGGTCCCACACCTGCCCCTCGGGGCTGCTCGCCCGGTGCCCCGCGGGCAGCACCCGTGCCGCCACCAGCCAGCGGGCGCACTGCCGCCATGCCTCCATGTTGGGGGAGACAACAGCGATGGCGTCCCGGTGGGATGGTGTCTAGGGAGGAGCCGATGGAGACGGGTCCTGGTTGGGACCACTTCTGGGGAGGAGCCGATGGAGATGGGTCCTGGTGGGACCACTTCTGGGGAGGAGCCGATGGAGATGGGTCCTGGTGGGACCACTTCTGGGGAGGAGCCACAGAAGATGAAGTCCTGCAGAAGCCACAGAAGATGAGGTCCTGCAGTGCAACCACTTCTGGGGAGGAGCTGATGGAGATGGGGTCCTGGTTGGGACCACTTCTGGGGAGGAGCCGATGGAGATGGGTCCTGGTGGGACCACTTCTGGGGAGGAGCCGATGGAGATGGGTCCTGGTGGGACCACTTCTGGGGAGGAGCCGATGGAGATGGGTCCTGGTGGGACCACTTCTGGGGAGGAGCCGATGGAGATGGGTCCTGGTGGGACCACTTCTGGGGAGGAGCCGATGGAGATGGGTCCTGGTGGGACCACTTCTGGGGAGGAGCCGATGGAGATGGGTCCTGGTGGGACCACTTCTGGGGAGGAGCCGATGGAGATGGGGTCTTGGTGGGACCACTTCTGGGGAGGAGCCAATGGAGATGCGGTCTTGGTGGGACCACTTCTGGGGAGGAGCTGATGGAGATGGGGTCTTGGTGGGACCACTTCTGGGGAGGAGCCAATGGAGATGGGGTCCTGATGGCACGGCGTCTGGGGGGAGCAGCAGAAGATGAGGAACTGCAGTGCAACCACTTCTGGGGAAGAGCCGATGGAGATGAGGCCCTGGTGGGATGTTGTCTGAGGAGTAGCTGATGGAGATGGGTCTTGGTGGGACTGATTCTGGGGAGGAGAAGCAGAAGATGAGGTCCTGCACTGCAACCACTTCTGGTGAGGTTCTGACAGAGGTGAGGCCTTGGTGGGACCACGTCCGGCGACGAACCGACAGAGGTGAGGCCCTGGTAGGATGACTTCTGGCGAGGAGCCGATGGAGATGAGTCTTCGACCACTTCTGGGGAGGCTCCCACAGCAAGGGGGGGTCCTTGCCCCCCAAGAACCACCACGTCTGGGGAGGAGCCGGTGGCGATGGGGCCCCACGACACAGCCACCGGCGGTGAGAAGCGGCTGGCGTCGGTCTCCTTCCCACTGCTGCCGCCACGCCTGGAGAAGACCGGGTGCCGGTGGGCTCCTTCCCCCTGGTGCACCCACGTCTGAGGAAGCTCAGGTGGCCTCGGGGACCACCTGGTGCAGACAGCAGCGGCGGTGGGGCCCAGCCAGGCCTGGGGGTTCGCGGGGATGCCGGAAGCCAGCGGTGCCGCGCCTGCGCCCCGGGGTGCCGCGGGGGCCAATGGGAACATCGACGCGGTGCCCGGATGCCGGGGTCCTTCCCGCCCCGGCGCCTGCAGCTGGGGAGGAGCTGCTGCCCCCGGGGGCCTCCCCCACTGTGGTCACGGCCTGCGGTGGTGGGGAGAAATGGGGGGCCCATAGGGGGACCCAGGCGTCCGGGACCTGTACCCACACCGAGGGTCCCGTGAGGGACCCAGGCGTCTGGGCATGGTGACCCGATGGGTCCCATGAGGGTCCCAGGCATCCGGAACCTGTTGGGGGTCTCAGGGGGGGACCCAGGCATCTGGGTCCTACCAAGGGTCCATGAGGGGACCCTGGTCCTGGGGGTATCCGGGTCCTGCGAAGTCTTCAGGGTGGACCTGGGTGTCAAGAGGGACCCAGGCGTCCGGGTCCTACCAAGGGTCCAAGAGGGGACCCAGGTGTCCGAGTCCAGGAGGGGACCCAGGCGTCCAGAGGGACCCAGGCGTCCTGGTCCTACCAAGGGTCCAGGAGGGGACTTAGGTGTCGGGGGTCCACGAGGGGACCCAGGCATCCGGGGTCCTGCCCACCCCCACCCCATGACCCAGGAGAGTCGTGGGTGTCCCCTGGCGTCCGCCCCATTCCCGTCGCATCCCCCCCTCCGGCGTCCCTCCCCGCTCTCCCCATGGCGTGTCGCAACTCCCCGTGGCCCCCTGCCAGCCGCCTTCCCCGAAATGAGGAAGGACCCAGGCGTCCGGGCAGGCCCTCCCCCACCCCTACGTGGGTGGACGCGGGCTTCCCAGCCCCCACCCAGGTGGACCCAAGGATCTGGGACCCCCTCCGATGGGTCCCAGATTCCCTTGGCATGGGTGGACCCAGGGGTCCAGGCAGACCCTCCCCAACCCTCACCCAGGTGGACCCAAGCGTCTGGGGCCCCCCCCCTCCCCCCCCCCCTTGTATCTGGGTGGCATCTGGGGCGTCCATGTGGGTGGACCCAGGCGTCCAGGCCCTGGTTACCCATTAACCGGCGGTGCCACCATAAAGGGACCCGCCGGATCCCCCGTCCCCATCCCCCCCCCCCTACAGCCATGGGGGCTCCGGCGCTGCCCCTCCTCCTCCTCGGCCTTCTGCTGCTGCATGTGGCCCCCACCCATGCCCAAATGTGAGTCACGGGACCCCCACCCACCCATGGGACCCCCCCCCCCCCCTCCCAGATCCCCCATGTGCCAATGGGACCCCACCCACCCATTGGAACCCTTCTTCTGGGACCCCTCCCACCTTGGGATCCACCTTGGGATCCCCCATGCGCCCATGGGACCCCCCCAACCCCTTGGACCCCCTCTTCTGGGTCAACCCCCACCCCACGCATGGGATCCCTGCACCCTGAGATTCCCTCACCCATGGGATCCCCACCCATAGGACCCCCCTGGCTGGGACCCCAATGGCTGGGACCTCCTCACCAACCAAGACCCCCTGCCCTAGATGGAACCCCCATGGTAGACCCCCCCATGGCCAGGACCCCCCACCCTAGATTGAACCTCCCCATGGCCAGGACCCCCCACCCTGAAGGAGACCCCCATATCTGGGACCCCCTAAACCAGGACCCCCCTGTCTGGGACTCCTACCCCAACTGGGACCCCCCTGCCAGGGACCCTCAACCTACCCGGGACCCCCCTGACCAGGACCCCCACCCCAGATGGGAGCCCTCTTTCCAGGACACCCCCAGGGGTGGGTGCTGGAGGGCAATGGGGGGATATTGGGGGGCAATGGGGGGATATTGGGGTGCAGCAAGGGATTTGGGGTTGCTTCAGGCCCATGGGGCAGATGGGGGGGTCCCTGGGGTGCCGTAGGGTCCCCGGGGTGCTGGGTGCCATGGGGTCCCCAGGGTGCTGGGTGCTGTGGGGGACAGATCAGGGGATCCCTAGGGTGCTGCGGGGACAGATTGGGGGGGTTTCTGGGTGCTGTGAGGTCCCCAGGGTGCTCTGGGGGACCCTGTGACAGCCCCCCATGACAGCCGGTGTCCCCAGGGCGATGATGGTGACACCGGCGGTGCTGCGGCTGGAGACGGAGGAGCAGGTGGTGCTGGAGGTGCCAGGGTTGACCACCGCTGCCAAGGCCACCATCACGGTGCACGACTTTCCCCTCAAGCGCCAGGTGCTCTACCAGACCCACGTGCCACTGAGCCCCGCCGAGGGCATGTTGGCCACCGCCACCATCAAGGTATGTCATCACCACCGTGTCACCTCCCTGCCGGTCACTGCCCCCTCCCGCCCCGGAGAGGGTGGCCTGTGGGGTTCAACCCTATATGAGATGGTGGAGAATCTCCATGGGGGCTGGTGGGACCTGGGGGAGGGTGGTCACCACAGGGTCTTTGGGGATGGTTGCTCTGACGTCCTTGGGGACACAGTCACCCCAGGTCCTTGGGGACAGTGACTCTGGGGTCCTTGGAGATGGTCACCCTATGATTAGAGGATGGTCACCCCTAGATCTTTGATGATGGTCACCCTGGAGTCCTTGGGGACTGTCACCTGGCATCCTCAGCCCCGTTCCCAGGGCATGGGTGCCATCTGGTGTCACCTGCCCCATCCACGTGTCCTCTGTCACTGCAGGTGTCAGCCAAGGCACTGCCCCAGGCAGCGGGGAAGCAGTTTGTCTCGGTGTTGGCGCGGGTGGACCAGGTGACCCTGGAGAAGGTGCTGCTGGTGTCACTCCAGAGCGGCCACATCTTCCTACAGACTGACAAGCCCATCTACACCCCTGGCTCCACTGGTGTGTCCTTGGGGTGCTGGGTCTCACCATGGCGTGTTGGGCTGCTGGTGGCACCTTGGGGTGTTGGGTCCCCTCCACAGCACCTTGGGGTGCTGGTGTGACCTTGGGGTGCTGGGATCCAGCAGCCATTTGGGGACCTCCCCATGATGTCCCCACTGGGGTCCAGCAGCCATTTGGGGACCTCCCCATGATGTCCCCACTGGGGTCCAGCACCCATTTGGGGACATCGTCCTGGCATCTCCACTGGGACTCAGCACCCATTTTGGGGTCCAGCACCCATTTCTGGATGTCCCCGCACCATCCCTGCTCACCTTGTCCCCTGTGTCCCCTCCCAGTGCTCTGCCGCCTCTTTGGTCTGAACCACCTCATGGAGCCGCTGTTCAAGACAGTGATCGTGGAGATCAAGGTGGGTGCCCGCTGGGGACGCAGGGACATGGGGACACCGCCACCCATGCTACCGTCCCCAACCACTCCATGTCCCTTCAGACACCTGATAACGTCATCATCAAGCAAGTGCCCGTGTCCTCGCCAAAGAAGACCGGCATCTATTCCCTCAACCACAACCTGCCTGAGGTCATCAGGTAGGTGTCACCTCCCAGGGTGGCCCTGGGGACATCCATGGGCCCGAGCTTGTCCCCTCACCCTGTCCCCCACCTTTTCCAGCCTGGGGACGTGGACAATAATGGCCAAATTCGAAGACTCACCAGAACAGGTCTTCAGCACCCAATTCGAAGTCAAGGAGTATGGTAAGGTGGGGTGGGGGTCCCCAGACACCTGGGTCCCTTGTGCCTGTCCTGGATGCCTGGGTCCATTGGGTGTCCACCCCACAGTCCTGCCAAGCTTTGAGGTGGTCCTGGAGCCGGAGGAGAAGTTCCTCTACGTTGACCGGAAGGACGATTTCCGAGTGTCCATCACGGCCAGGTGGGATGGGGACCCCAAAACTGCTCATTTTGGGGGTCAAACCGCCATGGGCGATGGTGTGGGGTGACATTCCTGCTCTGCTCCTGCGCAAAGTCCCCAGGGATGAGGGGGTGGCATGGATGCAAGGTGACAGGTTTGAGGGTGATGGGGATATGGGGAAATGGGATGATGGGGACAGGGGGTGAGGAGGACACAGGGTGATGGTGATGGAGGTGGCAGGGTGTGATGGGATGACAGGGGGACATGGGCATGTGGAGTGACAGGGACAGGGTGATGAGGACGTGGGGCAACGGGGTGACAGGGTTGCATGACAAGAGGATGTGGGGACATGGGGTGACAGTGATGTGGATGTGATGGGGGCATGGGGACAGGGGTTGACGGTGACAGTGGTGACTTGTCCACAGGTACCTATATGGGAAGCGCCTGCAGGGGTCAGCCTTCGTCCTCTTTGGCGTTATGGTGGACGACGAGAAGAAGAGCATCCCCCAGTCCCTACGGCGCGTCCAGGTGACCCTCTCCTTGTCCCTGTCCCCATCCCTTGTCCCTGTTCCAGTCCCCTCTTCAGCTCTTGCTGAGCCCTGTCATCGCCATCTTCATCCCTGTCCCCATCCCTGTCTCCTACTGAGCTCTGCCATCCCCTGTCCCCATCCCGGTCCCCATGGCTGTTCCCTGTCCCACTAACTCCATGCCGCAGGTGATCGATGGGGACGGGGAAGCCGTGCTGTCCATGGCCACGCTGCAGCAGCGATTTGCCAACCTCCAGGAGCTGGTGGGACATTCACTCTACGTCTCCGTCACCGTACTCACCGAGTCAGGTGTGCAGAGGGATCACAGGGGACGCAGGGGACTTGGGGGGATAGGGACAGCAGGGACGTATGAGGCCACGGGCTGTATGTCTCTGTCACAGTCTTCAACAAGTTGGGTAGGTAGGGGGACACTTGGGGACACGTGGGGACGTAGGGGGATGGGAACAGCAGTGACATGTGGGGCTGGGGACACGTGGGGTTGGGGACAGCAAAGGACAGGGAGACATGGGGTTGGGGACAGCAAGGATGAGGACAGGTGAGGTTGGGGACAGCGAGGATGGGGACATCTGGGGCCACCCAAGGTCAGACAGGGCTGTCCCTGGGGGGGACCGGGAGCCCTGTCCTGATGCTGGGTGACACGGCTGTTCCCGTGGCCATCGCAGGCAGTGACATGGTGGAGGCACAGCGCACTGGCATCCACATCGTGACGTCCCCGTACACCATCCACTTCACCCGCACCCCCAAGTACTTCAAGCCGGGGATGCCCTTTGATCTGACGGTAATGGCATCTGGGGACAGGGATGGGGACGGCGGTGGCATTGGCCCAGGACCCCCATGGTACCAGGGTCCCCAGCATCGGGATGGAGATAGGGCAAGCCTGGGGGTTTGTGGGTGGAGGAGACTTGGTGACCAGGGTCTGTCCCCATGTTATATCACTGTGTCACCTGGAGAGGGCCTGGGGACCATGGACTGTCCCTGTGTCACCTGGATGGCACCAGGTGACGTGTCCCTCGTGCCATGTCCCCATGTAATGTCCTCATGTAACACCACATCCCCTGCAGGTCTATGTCACTAACCCAGATGAGTCCCCGGCTCCACGTGTCAGCGTCAAGGCTGATGGCTTCCAGGGTCTTGTCTCCACCCAGCGTGATGGCACAGCCAAGCTTGTCCTCAACATGCCGGCCAACAAGGACACCGTTCCCATCACCGTGAGTGGGGATAGGTACAGGGGTGGCCTTGGAACTGGGGTGGCCAAGGTGGCTGGGGACAGGGGTGGTTGAAGTGACCTGGGGGGCTGGGGTTGCTGCAACAACCAAGGTGGCTGAGATGTCCAGGGTGACCAAGGACCACGGCTAGCATGGTCACCATTGACCAAGGGCCAGGACAGCAGGATCGGGGGATCAGGATGGTCTAGACATCCATGGTGGCCAAGGGTCAGGGCCACCCCAGTCACCATTGACCAAGGACCAGGATGGCCACAGTCAGGGGGGACCAGCATGGCTGAGGTGGCTGTGGTGATTAAGATGTCCAGAGTGACCAAGGACCAGGGCTATCCTGGTCACCGCTGACCAAGGAGCAGGATGGCTGGTGTCAGGGCGACCATGGCAGCCAACACAATTGGGTTGACCAAAACATCTAGGGTGATCAAGGACCAGGATGGCCAGTGTCAGGGGGACTGGTGGAAATGTCCCCAGTGGCCAAGTTGTCCATGGTGGCCTGCAGCCAGGGTCAGCACGGTTCACCAGTGACCAAGAACCGGGATGGCCAAGGTCAGGGGGGCGGGAGTGGCCAAGATGTTCAGGGTAGCCAAGGGCCAGGAAGGACAATGTCAGGGGGACCAACGTGGTTGAGTTGACTAGAGGGGCCAAGACATCCAGGGTAGCAGAGATGATCAGGTTGACCAAGGAGATGATCACCATTGACCAACGACCAGGGCAGCAGGGGTCAGGGAGACCAGGACAGCCAAGACCTCTACAGTGGCCAAGACCTCCGTGCTGACCCCTGCCCAGGTCCACGCCTCTCCCTGTTGACCAGGTGCCACTGTGTCCCCTATGTTGCAGGTGCGGACGAGCCAGCGTGAGCTGCCTCCTGACCGCCAGGCCTCGCGACAGATGACCGCCGAAGCTTACCACAGCCAGGGTGGTTCTGGCAACCTCCTCCACCTGGCCGTGGGGGCCACTGAGCTGCAGCCTGGTGACAATCTCGCCGTGAACTTCCACCTCAAGAGCAACAACAACGAAGTCCGTGACTCTGTCCCACACTTCACCTACCTGGTGAGCACGCTTGGCCTCTGCCAACCAACTGCCCCCCATCTTGGGGACCTAGGTGTCCAGGTGTCCACCAACCCTGCCTTTCTTTGCCCACCACAGATCATGAGCAAGGGACGCATCATCCGCGTGGGGCGACAGCGGCACGAGGCTGGCCAGAGCCTGGTTACCATGTCACTGCCAGTGACGGCCGAGCTCATCCCCTCCTTCCGCATCGTGGCCTACTACTACGTGAAGCCCAGCGAGATTGTTGCCGACTCCATCTGGGTTGACGTCAAGGACACTTGCATGGGCACCGTGAGTGTGTCCCCACTGTCCTAGGGGTTGGGGGGGGCCCGTAGGGGTATTGACTGGGCCTTGGAGGTAGTTTAGGTGGCCCTTGAGGTGGCCCATGATGGAGATTGGGTGGCCCATGATGGAGATTGGGTGGCACTTAGGTGGTTTGGATAGTCCATGGTGGGCTTGAGCATCTCATGGGGGGGGCTTGGGTGGCCCAGGTGACCCACTGATGGTCCAGATGTTCCATGGTGGAGGACACAGCCATCAGCTACCTCTAGAGGACTTCAACACCCCATGGGGTTGGGGTACCCCCATGGGGCAGTTCCTAGGGGTGTGGTGAAAGGTTTTTTTGGGCATCCCGTGGACATGACACCCCCCCCCCCCCGCCCCACCCTGTGTCCCCTGGCAGCTGGTGGTGAAGGGAGCGACGGAGGCTGACAACCGGGTGCATGAACCGGGGACACCCATGCGGCTGCGCATCGAGGGTGACCACAAAGCCTGGGTGGGGTTGGTGGCCGTGGATAAGGGCGTCTTCGTCCTCAGCAAGAAGAACAAGATCACCCAGTCCAAGGTGGGTGCCTGGGTCCCCGTCCCCACTCCACTGTCCCCAGGTGGTAGCAGTGGCTGTCATGGCTTGTCCCCTGTTGGCCACAGGTTTGGGACACGGTGGAGAAGAGTGACATCGGCTGTACCCCGGGCAGCGGGAGGGACAACGTGGGTGTCTTTGCTGACGCTGGCCTCAGCCTGGTCACCAACGTGAAGATCATCACGCCGCCGCGATCAGGTAGGGGACATGCTGGGGACTGGGACAACCTCGGGTGGCACCTGGGGATGGGGGAGGTGACACCTTGGGGATGTGGCACTTCAAGAATGGGGGAGTGTGACACCTCAGGGATGGGGGAAGTGTCCCCTGAGCTTTGGGATGTGACAACTGATGTCAAGGGGAAGTGACACATGGGTTTGGGGCTGTGACACTCTGGGGTCCTGACCCGTGTCCTCTCCCTTCCCAGAGGTCCAGTGTCCTCAGCCTGCAAAACGCAAGCGCCGCTCCTTGCAGCTCATCGAGTACAAAGGCACCAAGGGTAGGTGGCACTCGGAATGTCCCATGTCCCCAAGAACACTGGAATGTCCTGTGCCCCTGGGGACACCAGATTGTCCCATGTCCCTGAAGATGCCAAAGTGTCCCAGGTTCCCAGGGGACACCAGAGTGTCCCATGTCCCAGTCAATACCAGTGTCCCACGTCCCTGAGGGACATCAGAGTGTCCCATGTCCCTGGTGATACCACAGCATCCCATATCCCAAAGGACACCAAAGAGTGTCCCATGTCCCTGATGGCCCTCAGGCCAGGACTGGGTGCCAGTTGGGTGCCTCGGTGCTGGCAGCGGCTGAGTACACGGACAAGACGCTGCGCAAGTGTTGTGAGGACGGCATGAAGGAAAACCCCATGGGCCACAGCTGTGAACATCGGACCAACTACATCCAGGATGGAGAAGCCTGCATCCGGGCCTTCCTCGACTGCTGCAACTACATCAAGGGCATCCGTGACCAGAAGCAGCGCGAGCTCCACCTCGAGCTGGCTCGAAGCAAGTGCTGGGCAACGGTGGGGTGACGGTGGGGTTAATGGTTGGGCGAAGCTTAAGTGAAGCTTGGGCGAAGGTCGGGTGAACCTCGGGTGTTGCTCGTGCTGTCCTAGGGCGATACTTGGATGAATTTTGGGCAATGCTTGGGTGAAAGTTGGGTGACGCTTAGAAGATGCTTGGGCAAAACAAGGGTGGTGCTCGGATGATGCTGGGGTGATACTGGCTCCACCCAGGGGATGGGCCCTGAGGCCATGGTCGAGAGGGATGCTGCCATCCCCAGGTGAGGCGGACGATGGCTTCCTGGCTGATGAGGACATCACCTCACGGAGCCTCTTCCCGGAGAGCTGGCTGTGGCAGCTGGAGGAACTGACGGAGCAGCCCAATGAGCTGGGGTGAGCCCTGTGCCCTTGTCCCACTACCCCTCCACCCCATGGGTCAACTTGGTGATCATTACCTCCTCCCTGTCCAGCTCTGGACACTGCCTTGCCCAGTCTGGAGACCAGCTATGATCCCCCCCAAGTCCAGGCAAGGGCCACCTTTGACCCCCTGGTGCTGCCTCAGGACCAGCTATGACACCTTGGTCCAGCTCAGGGGCCATCTACAACCACCTGGTCTAGCTTGGGGACCAGCTATGATGCCCCTACTCCAGCTTAGCGGCTGGTTACACCTCCCTAGCCTGGCTTGGGGCTGGTTATGACCCCCTTGGTCATTCCCATCCTCTCCAGAATCTCCACGAAGACTCTGCCTGTGTACCTGAAGGACTCCATCACCACATGGGAGGTCCTGGCCGTCAGCATCTCACAGACCAAGGGTATGTGATGGAGTAGGAAGGTGTTCCTGGGGTTCAAAGGAATCCCCCAAACCTTGGGGGTGGTCCCTGGGACTTGAAGGGTCCCCTAAAGCCTGGTAGGTTTCCTTGGGGTTTGAGGGATCTCCAAAATCTTAGAGGGGTGCATACCAGTGGAGAGGTGCCCCAAACTTTGGGGAGATTCCCTAAAGCTTGTTGGCAATCCTTGGGAATTGAGGGGTCTCCTAAGCCTTGGGAGGGCTCCAAGAGACTTGAGGGATCCCCCAAGCCTTGGGAGGAATCCATGAGACTTGAGGGATCCCCGAAGCCTTGGGAGGATTCCATGGGACTTGAGGGATCCCCTAAGCCTTGGGAGGATTCCATGGGACTTGAGGGATTCCCTAAGCCTTGGGAGGAATCCATGGGACTTGAGGGATCCCTGAAGCCTTGGGAGGATTCCATGGGACTTGAGGGATCCCCTAAGCCTTGGGAGGATTCCATGGGACTTGAGGGATCCCCTAAGCCTTGGGAGGAATCCCTGAGACTTGAGGGATCCCCGAAGCCTTGGGAGGACTCCATGAGACTTGAGGGATCCCCTAAACCTTGGGAGGAATCCATGGGACTTGAGGGATCCCCGAAGCCTTGGGAGGATTCCATGGGACTTGAGGGATCCCCTAAGCCTTGGGAGGATTCCATGGGACTTGAGGGACCCCTAAACCTTGGGAGGACTCCATGGGACTTGAGGGATCCCCTAAACCGTGGGAGGAATCCATGGGACTTGAGGGATCCCCGAAGCCTTGGGAGGATTCCATGGGACTTGAGGGATCCCCTAAGCCTTGGGAGGAATCCCTGAGACTTGAGGGATCCCCGAAGCCTTGGGAGGATTCCATGGGACTTGAGGGATCCCCGAAGCCTTGGGAGGAATCCATGGGACTTGAGGGATCCCCTAAACCTTGGGAGGACTCCATGAGACTTGAGGGATCCCCTAAACCCTGGGAGGTATCCATGGGACTTGAGGGGTCCCCTAAACCTTGGGAGGACTCCATGGGACTTGAAGGATCTCTGAAAGCCTTGAGGATGTCCCTGGGAGATGAGGGGCCCAGCAAGCCCATAAGTCTGAACCCCATGTCCCTGGGGGCCACCCCGCAGGGTTGTGCGTGGCTGACCCCTATGAGATCACGGTGATGAAGGAGTTCTTCATCGACCTGCGCCTGCCCTACTCTGTGGTGAGGAACGAGCAGGTGGAGATCCGTGCCATCCTCTACAACTACTGGACGCACGAAATCACGGTCAGCAGGGGACCCACGCCCGGGCTTCTGGGGGGTCTGTGGCCACCTGAACCCCACAGCCAACATCTTTGTGCCCTCCAGGTGCGCGTGGAGCTGATGCACAACCCAGCCCTGTGCAGCGCCTCCACCTCCAAGATGCGCTACCAGCAGATCCTCAAGCTGAAACCCCAGTCATCGTGGGCTGTGCCCTTCATCATCGTGCCCTTGCAGCTGGGGCTGCATGACATCGAGGTGAAGGCAGCTGTCCGGGGCAGGTTCGTGGCTGACGGTGTCAAGAAGAAGCTGAAAGTTGTGGTGAGTGACCATTGCTGCTCATGGCGTCTCCACCACATGGTGCCACCTCCACCCCTGAGATGTCCCCAGCACGTTATCCCTGTGACATCCCTGTCTCCACTTTCATCCTGGTGTTGGCACCCAGGGATGAAGGATCCTCCTCCCAGGATGCTCAGATGTGGTCTCCTGGGGCTCTCCCAGTTTTGTCCCATGACCTGGGGACGCTGGTTTAGACTGGGACACCTTTCCTGGACAACCCAGAGAGGTTGGGAAGGGGGGACCCAAAACCAGCCCAACCTTGAGCATTGGACTCTCACCTCTACAGCCCGAAGGGATGAGGTTGGAGAAGACGGTGAAGATAGTTGAGCTGGACCCAAAGAAGAAGGGAGTCAGTGAGTGGCCCTGGCTGGTCTTGGGGATGTCTCAGCCCCACGGGAATGTCCCACTGAGGGAAGGATCTGGGGCACCTCAGGGGACAAGGGAAGTCCCACTGTGGGTCTGGGACATGTGGGGGGATGAAGGATGTACCACCAAGGGTAGGACTGGGGCATCTTGGGGGACAAGAGATATCCCACTATGGAGCTGGGGCATCTCAGGGAATGGGAGATGTCCTGCTGTGGGTCTGGGGCATCCTTGGGGACAAGGGACATCCTACTTGGAGCTGGGGCATCTTGGGGGACAAGGGATGTGCCACTATCAGGCTGGGGCATCTCAGGGAATGAGGGATGTCCTGCTGTGGGTCTGGGCCATCCTTGGGGACAAGGGACATCCTACTATGGAGCTGCGGCATCTCAAGGGAGAAGGGACATCCTGGTACGGCTCTGGAACATCTTGAGGGACAAGGGACATCCTGTTGCAGATGTGGGACAGGGCTGAGTCACCTCATGGTGGGGGAGGACATGAAGGATTTGGGGTCACTCATCTCCATCCTGGCCTCCCTGCCCCACAGATGGTGTACAGAAAGAGAACGTGAAGGCAGCAAACCTCTCTGACATTGTCCCCAACACTGAGTCGGAGACTAAAGTCAGCATCCAAGGTGAGAACAGGGGAAGGGACACATGTGGGGGACGAGCTGGGACAGGGCAGGACACTCCTGGCTTGACGTCTCCCCTTCTTCTGGTCCAGGCAACCCTGTGTCCATCATGGTGGAAAAAGCCATCGACGGGGACAAGCTGAAGCACCTCATCACGACACCGTCGGGCTGCGGGGAGCAGAACATGATCGGCATGACGCCCACTGTCATCGCCACCCACTACCTGGACAACACGTTGCAGTGGGAAAGCCTCGGCGTTGACCGCCGCACTGAGGCCATCGGCTTGATTAAAAAGGGTAGGAGCATCCCCCAAAGGGTGGGAGCATCCCCTGGTTTCCTCTCTTGGGGTGCAAAATGTCACCATCACCCAAGGTGCTGAAGAAACCTACACCTTTGAAGAAGACATGGGTTGGGTGCTACCAGTTTGGGGATTTCTAGAGCTACTGGTTTGCACTGGAATGTGCTCCGGAGCGGGTTGGTGGCCTGAAGCTACTTCAGTTTCACTGGGTGCTCCTTGTGTTGGCCAATGACCGAAGGGCATTGGTGGCCTGAAGCCACCCCCGGGTGCTCCTTGTGTTGGCCAACCACCATCTCCTCACCAGGTTACACCCAACAACTTGCTTTCCGGAAACCTGACAGCTCCTATGCTGCCTTCAAGGACCGCGCAGCAAGCACCTGGTGAGGGTCATGTTGCCACCACCATGCGGCTCCGGGTGACAGGGTACGACATGACACTAAGGTCTTTCTGTCCCCAGGTTGACAGCCTACGTGGCCAAAGTCTTTGCCATGGCCATCAAGCTGGTAGACATTGAGCCCGAGGTCATTTGTGGGGCCATAAAATGGCTCATCCTGGAGAAGCAGAAGCCAGATGGCATTTTCCAAGAAGATGCTGCTGTCATCCATAAGGAGATGGTGGTATGGGGGGATCCGAACCCTGTCCCTGCTGGTGGCCAAAGTCCTGTTGGCTCGAGGTTTTGGAATGAGCTGTGGGGAAAGGACGATGCTGGGTGACAGGGACGAGTGTTGGGTGGACAGCGCTTGCTGTGAAAACCACGATCCTGAGGTTTTTTCCCTCCATTTCGTCATGCAGGGAGGTTACCAGGGCGCCGAGCCTGAGGTGTCACTGACAGCCTTTGTCCTCATCGCGCTGCAGGAGGCCCGGGGGATCTGCAAGGACCATGTCAACGTGAGTGGCTCGGTCCTCAACCCTCCATGGGGAGAGGGGGGACAACTGTCACGTAGAAGGACAGTGCTTCAAGGTGAAGTGCCCAAGCCTTATAGCAGCCACCTGAGAATCCAAACTTTCTGCCCAGAGCTTGGATGGGAGCATCAACAAAGCTGCCGAATACCTTGCCCGGAGGTACCAGTCACTGGCCCGACCCTACACAGTGGCCCTGACCTCCTATGCCTTGGCCCTGACAGGGAAACTCACAAGCGAGAAAGTTCTCATGAAGTTTTCCAAAGGTGACGTCTCACCGCGGGGACAAAACTGGGGTGGGGGGGAGAGGTAATTATGGGGTACTTGGTGGGGGGAGAAATCATCCCTACAGGGTGCTGAGGGACTGATGTCACCCCAGAGGGCAAAAGCTGGGAGGAACGCAATGCCCATACCTACAACATCGAGGGGACGTCCTACGCGCTGCTGGCCTTGCTGCAAATGGAGAAGTCGGAGCTGACAGGGCCAGTGGCCCACTGGCTTGCCCAGCAGAACTACTTCGGTGGTGGCTACGGATCCACTCAGGTGGGCTACAGACCCCCCTGGCACCCATGGGTGCTGTCCTGGTACCCGCTGCCATGGGGAAGGGGGACATGAAGATAGGGGCTGAGGGTTTTGTTGGGGGTTGAGGGGTGACCTTGTGGCCTTGGGAACTCCAGGGACATGGCATGTCTCTTGGGGGACACCTCTGGTCCCATGGGACCCCAAAGGCATTGGGGGACCCCTCACAGCTTGGGGGTCACCTCAGGGCTCTTGGGACCCCCAGGGACATGGCATGTCCTTGGGGAACACCCCTGGCCCCATGGGATCTCAAGGGCTTTGGAAAACCCAAAAGGCCTGTCCCTGGGGGACACCCTAGTCCCTGGGGACACCTCCAGACCCTGGGGACCCTCAGGGACACGTCCTGTCCCTGGGGGACACCTCTGCTCCATGAGACCCCCAAGGGTATGTTCCAGGTGCTATCAGGTGGCCCCAGAACTTCGGGTCACCCTGAGCTCAAGGCCACCCAGGGGGCTTTGGGGATGCTCCAGACAGTGTCCCCAAGCCCTGGTGACACAGGTGTCCCTGCAGGCCACCATCCTGGTATTCCAAGCATTGGCCCAGTACCAGGTGGCATCTCCGCGGCAGCTCGAGCTCAACCTTGACGTGTCGGTGCTGCTGCCGCGCCGTGCCAATGCCATCACCTACCGCATCGAGAACCGCAATGCCCTGGTGGCACGCTCCGCCGAGGTACCGCCACCCTTGTCATCGTTGTCACTGTCACCATCAGGACCATGGGGATGCAGCACCGCTTGCCCTGCTGTTGCTGTCCATGGGATGTCCCTGTCCCCTCTGTGTCTCTTCATGTCCCAGGACAATCTTGTCCCCTCGCTATAGCCTCAGGTGTCCCTGTCCCTTCCATGTCCCCTCCGTGTCCTGTCCCCTCTGTGTCCTTCCAAGACTTGGGTTGTCCCTGCCATGTCCCTCCATGTCCCAGGCTGATCTTGTCCCTTCCCTTGCTGTGACCTGGCATGTCCCTGTCCCCGTCATGTCCCTCCATGTCCTCTGATTTCCTTGTCCCCTCCATGTCCTTCAATGTCCCTGTCCCCTTTGTGTCTTGCAACACTGTTGTCCCCTCCGTGTCCTGGGGTCCCTTCTACACCCCCTCCATGTTCCCGCATGCCTCCATGGCCCAGGATGCCCCATCCCTTCCGTGTCCCTCCCAGGGATGTCCCTGTCCCTCCCCAACGTCCCCTCTCCCCACAGACCAAGCTGAACGAGGACTTCACGGTGAAAGCTGAGGGCACGGGCAAGGGGACGATGACAGTGGTGACTGTCTACCATGCCAAGGTCCCCGAAAAGGACGACAAGTGTGACAGTTTCGACCTGCGGGTGCAGGTGGAGGACGTGAAGGCAGGTGAGTCCCCCACATGTCCTCGCCATGTCCCCCTGTATCCCTCCCCGTGTCCCCTACGTGCACCCTCTATGTCACCCCATGTCCCCTTCGATGTCCCCCATGTCCCCTCATTGTCCCCATGTCCCCCCACAGGCAAGGAACAGGATGGCTTCTTCCGCTCCCTCAAGATCACCATCTGCACCAGGTAGGACAGGCTGGGGACGTTGGGGACATCGGGGCATTGGAGATAGGGAGGGGAATGGGGATACTGGGGACGGGGACATCAGGGAAAAGGATGGGGATGTTGGGGACAAACAGGGCTCAGCCCCCCCTTGTCCCATAGGGATCCTTGGGAAAAGGGACATCAGGGATGGGAATGCTGGGGACAGTAGGGCAGTTGGGGACAGGCAGGTGGCCTCAGCCCTGTCCCCACAGGTACCTGGGCACCGTGGATGCCACCATGTCCATCCTCGATGTCTCCATGCTCACGGGCTTCTTGCCTGACCTCCAGGACCTGAAGAGGGTGAGTGCGGGGACATGGGGACACGCGGGGGGACCTGGGGGAGACACGGGACCTCGTATCTTTGTGCCATCATGTCCCACCACGTCCCCACATCTCCCTAACCCCCATGTGTGTCCCCTGCGTCCTCGTGTCCCCACATCCCCACGTGTCCCTGTGTGTCACTGTGTCCCCATATTCCCCTGTGCCACTGCATCCCTGTGTCCCTGCCTTTCCCTCCATGGCCATGTGTCCCCATGTCCCCTGGTGTCACTGTCCCTGTGTCCCCACGTCCCCCTGTGTCCCCACATCTCTGCAAGTCCCCTGCATCCTGCCGTGGCCACGTGTCCCTACGTGTCCCACGTGGCCAGCATCACTATGTCCCTATGTGCCCCTGTGCCATATATCCCTGTATCCTGATGCGGTTGCGTGTCCCCACTTGTCCCTGCATGTCCTGCATGCCCGGTGTCACCATGTCCCCGTCCCCAGCTCACGGACGGGGTGGACAAGTACATCTCCAAGTATGAGATCGACCAAGGACAGTCGGAGCGCAGCAACCTCATCATCTACCTCGACAAGGTGGGGACACGGGGGACATGGGGGGCATGAGGGACATGGGGATGGGGACAAGATGGGACAGGATGGGGACAAGATGGGACAGGATGAGGACATGATGGGACAGGGAGGGGACAGGGACAAGGATGGGCATAGGATGGAATTGGGGACGTGGGCAGGGACAGGATGGAGACAGGGATGAGGATGAAGCTGGGGACATGGGTGGGGACAGGACTGGGACAGGGATGGCATGGGGATGCAGGTGGGGTTGGGGACATGGATAGGGACTGGAACAGGGACAGAGATGGGAATGAGGTTGGGGACATGGATGGGGACAGAGGTGGGGACGGGAAAAGGGTCTCAGGGGTGGGGACAAGGACAGGGATGGGTCCAGGTCATGGATAGGGACAGCACGGGGATATGGCTGGGGACAGGCCCAGCCTGGGGGTTGGGGCGCTGACTCCCAGCCTGGCTGACTGCCATCCCCGTGTCCCTGTGTCCCCGTGTCCCCGTCCCCAGATTTCACACAAGGCCGAGGAGTGTTTCTCCTTCAAGGCCCACCAGCGATTCCAGGTGGGCTTGATCCAGCCCGCGGCCGTCACCGTCTACAGCTACTACAAGATTGGTGCGCCCCATGTCCCCTTGTGTCACCCTCAGGTCCCCTCTGTCCCCACACTCTCCTCTGTGCCCCCTGCTTCCACAAAGTCCCCTCTGTGTCCTTCCTCTGTGTCCCCTCCTGTCCCTTTGTCCCCCCACGTCCCTGCTGATCTTCTCCCCATGCCTGTGTCACCATGTCCCCCCGTGTCCCCATGTCCCCTTGCATCCCCTGCTGACCTTCTCCCTCCACATGTCACTGCTCTGTCCCCATGTCTCCCATTGGTCCTTTCCCCTTGTGTCCTCCCCCGCCTCGTGTCCCCTCATGTCCCCGTGTCCCTGCAGATGACCGCTGCACCCGTTTCTACCATCCGGAGAAGAACAAAGGGCAACTGAGCAAGATCTGCTACGGGGACGTGTGTCGCTGCGCCGAAGGTGACATGGGGACACAGGGACACGGGGGTAGACTGGTTCAACACCCCTACCATGATGGGACACATCATGGCCATGACGGGACACATCATTGCTGTGATGGGACATGTCAGGGCCGTGACGGGACACGTCATGGCCGTGATGGGACGCGTCATTGACAAGATGGGATGTGTCATGACTGTGATGGAGTCGTGTCCCTGCTATGGTGGGACATGTCGCTGCCACGATGGGACATGTCACTACCACAATAGACCTTGTCATGGCCGTGTCCACGTGTCCCCGCAGAAAACTGCTTCATGCGGCACAAGCAAGACACCCAGATCACCGTCAACCAACGCATTCAGCGCGCCTGCGAGCCGGGAGTTGACTATGGTGGGACATGGGGGACACGGGGGACATGGGGTCATGGAAGGATACTGGGGGATATGGGGTCACGGGGGGAGTTGGGGACACAGAGGGGACATAAAGGGTATGGATGGGGACACGAAGGGCTGTAGAAGAACGAGGGGCGTGGAGAGACATGGAGGACAGGTGGGGATGTAGAAGGACACGGGGAGGAAAGGGGGGGACAGAGGGCCCCCCACATGCTGAGGGGCCACCCTGGAGTGGGGGTGCTGTCTAGGGGTGGGGGTGACACAGTGATGTCCTCCTCCCTAGTGTACAAGGTGAAGCTGATGGCAGTGGAGCAGTCGTCGTCCCATGACAACTACATCATGACCATCCTCTCCGTCATCAAGATGGGTACGAGCACCCCAGGGGTGGGGGACAAGGCCACCCTGAGGGACATGGTGGGGGTCACCTAAGGCTGGGGACAGCCAGGGGCAGGGACACCCAGGTGGGTTGGTGTCACTAGGGTGGCTTGGGGGCCCCCAGGTGGGTTGGCATCACCCAACGGTGCTGGGGACACCCGTTGGGAAGGAACACCCAGGTGGGTTGGTGTCACCCAAGGGTGCTGGGGACACCCACGAGGGCTGGTGTCACCCAAGGGGAGTGGAGACACCCAAGGGTGCTGGGGAAAGCCGGAGGGAACTGGTGTCACCCATGGCTGATGACACCAGTGGGGTGGTGCCACCAAGGATGCAAGTGGCTCCCTGGGGACTGAGAGTCCCCGTTGCGGGACATGGCAAAGTGGGTGTCCCTGTTGTGGCATGGCTGGAGGTGGCATGTCACCTGTGTGTCCTCCCCTGGGACAGGCACTGACGAGGACCCAGCAGGAAGCAACCGGACCTTTGTGAGCCACCAGCAGTGCCGAGATGCTCTGAGGCTCCAGATCGGCCAGGACTACCTGCTCTGGGGGCTGGCCACCGACCTGTGGGTCACCAGCGGCCGGTAGGGACATGGGGACACGTGTGGGGACATGGATGGGGCCACGTCTGTGGGGACATGGGAACACGAGACGTGGGACATTGGGGACATGGGTAGATGGGACATGGGGACACAGAGACACATGGACATGGTGACACCGACACCCAAGTACACAGGCGCATCCCCCCCAAGCCCGAGATTCTCCAGTGTCTTGTACAGGGTTGTGCACCCCAATGTCCATCCCTGTGTCCCCCCCACGACGTGCCACCTCCTTCTGACCCATGTCCCCCCGTCCCCTTGCTGTCTCCAGCTTCTCCTACCTCATCGGCAAGGACACGTGGCTGGAGGTATGGCCCTCGGAGGTGGCGTGCCAGGAACCCGACCTGCAACCCCTCTGCCAGGACTTCATTGAGTTCGCCGAGGCCATGACCATGTTCGGGTGTCCATCCTGAGCTAGTGCCACCCCCATCCATGGGTGCCCCCCACCCTGCTGCCCCCTGTTGCCCCCTTTTTTTTTTGGGTTAAAGAAGTCCTTTCTGACAGCCTGGCTCTGGATCTGCATGGTGAGGGTGTCAGGGGGATGTGGGGACGCTGTAGGTGACAACGGGTCATGGGGACACCGTAGGGGACAACAGGGTAGTGAGGCCTTCATAGTTGTCATGGGGACTTTGTAGGGAACAAGAGGGTGGTGGGGACTCCATAGGGGATGATGGGGTCATGGGGACACCATAGGGGCCGTGGGGACTTTGTAGGGGAGAAGAGGGTGGTGGGGACTCCATAGGGGATGATGGGGTCATGGGGGACACCATAGGGGCCGTGGGGACTTTGTAGGGAACAAGAGGGTGGTGGGGACTCCATAGGGGATGATGGGGTCATGGGGGACACCATAGGGGCCGTGGGGACTTTGTAGGGAACAAGAGGGTGGTGGGGACTCCATAGGGGATGATGGGGTCATGGGGGACACCATAGGGGCTGTGGGGACTTTGTAGGGGACAACAGGTTTGTGGGGACTCCATAGGGGATGATGGGATGATGGGGGACACCATAGGGGCCGTGGGGACTTTGTAGGGGACAACAGGTTTGTGGGGACTCCATAGGGGATGATGGGATGATGGGGGACACCATAGGGGCTGTGGGGACTTTGTAGGGGACAACAGGTTTGTGAGGACTCCATAGGGGATGATGGGATCATGGGGGACACCATAGGGGCTGTGGGGACTTTGTAGGGGACAACAGGTTTGTGGGGACTCCATAGGGGATGATGGGGTCATGGGGACACCACAGGGGCTGTGGGGACTTTGTAGGGGACAACAGGTTTGTGAGGACTCCATAGGGGATGATGGGGTCATGGGGACACCACAGGGGCTGTGGGGACTTTGTAGGGGACAACAGGTTTGTGGGGACTCCATAGGGGATGATGGGATGATGGGGGACACCATAGGGGCTGTGGGGACTTTGTAGGGGACAACAGGTTTGTGAGGACTCCATAGGGGATGATGGGGTCATGGGGACACCATAGGGGCTGTGGGGACTTTGTAGGGGACAATAGGTTTGTGGGGACTCCATAGGGGATGATGGGGTCATGGGGGACACCATAGGGGCTGTGGGGACTTTGTAGGGGACAACAGGTTTGTGAGGACTCCATAGGGGATGATGGGGTCATGGGGGACACCATAGGGGCCGTGGGGACTTTGTAGGGGAGAAGAGGGTGGTGGGGACTCCATAGGGGATGATGGGGTCATGGGGGACACCATAGGGGCCATGGGGACTCCATAGGGGATGACAGACCTATGGGGATCCTGTAAGGGATGATGGGATCATGGGGACCCTATAGGGGACAACAGGGTCCCTATGGAAAACTCCATAGGGGCCAACGGAGTTGTGGGGACTCCATAGGGGTCATGGGGACTCGGTAGGTGACAATGGAGTTGTGAGGACCCCATAGGGGATGTGAGGACTCCATAGGGGATGATGGTGTCGTGGAGACTCTTTGCGGATGTGAGGACGCTGTAGGGGATGACAAGGTCATGGGGACACCATAGGGGACAACAGGGCTGTGGAGACTTCATAGGTGTGATGGGGACTTCATAGGGGACAGCAGGATTGTGTGGGCTCCACAGGGGACATGGGCGTTCCATAGGGGACATGGATACTCCATAGGGGACATGGGTACTCTATAGGGGACATGGGTACTCTATAGGGAACAACAGTGTCTTGGAGGTATCGTAAGGGGATGTGAGGATTCCATAGGTGATGACAGGGCCGTGGGAACCCCGTAAGGGATGATGGGGACTCCATAGGGGACAACAGGCTTGTGAAGACTCCATAGGGGACCACAGGACCATGGGGACCTTATAGGGAATGATGGGGTTGTGGGGATTCCATAGGTGACCACTCATTCTTGTGAACTCCACAGGGCGCCAAGAGGCCATGTGGGGCTGTACGGGGCCATAGGGGACCCTATAGGCCTCTCTGGGACCATATGGGCACCTATGGGACTGTATGGGGCCGTACCGGGGGCTGGATGAGGCCCTCAGGGCTCAGTACATGGCCCCCGGCGCACAGCGCTCGGCGCACGGCGCTGCACGGCATCCGGTGCACGGCGCTGCACGGCATCCAGCGCACGCTGCTGCACGACCCTCGGCGCACGGCGCTGGATGGTGCTGCACGGCGCTCGGCGCGTGGTCCTCGGTGCACGGCGCTGCACGGGGCTCGGCGCACGGCCTCAGCGCGTGCTGCTGCGCGGTGCTGCTCGGTGCACGGAACCTCGTTGCGCGGTGCTGCACGCCGCTCGGTGCACGGTGCTGCACGGTGCTCGGTGCACGGTGCTGCACGCCGCTCGGTGCGCGGTGCTGCGCGGTGCTGCACGGTGCTCGGTGCACGGTGCTGCACGGCCCTTCGTGCACGGTGCCGCGCGCTTCTGGGTGCACAACCCGTGGTGCACGGTGCTGCGCGCCCCTTGGTGCACGGCGCTGCTCGGTGCACGCCCCTCGGTGCACGGTGCTGGACGTTGCCGCTGCACGCCTCTTGGTGCACAGTCCTCAGCGCACGGTGCAGCACGGCAATCGGTGCACGGTGCAGCACGGCAATCGGTGCACGATGCTGCACGTTGCTTGGTGCACGATCCTCGGTGCACGGTGCTGCACACCCTTAGTGCCTGGTGCTGCACGCCTGTAAATGCACAACCCTGGGCGGTGCACGCCTCCGGTGCACGGTGCTGCACGCCCGCGGTGCACAACCCTCAGCGCACGGCGCCGCACGCCACTCGGTGCACGCTGCGGCGCGGCGCTTGGTGCGCGGCGCTGCACGGCCCTTAGCGCACGCTGCGGCGCGGCGTTTGGTGCGCGGCGCTGCACGCCGCTGGGTGCACGGCGCTGCGCGGCGCACGGTGCAAAAGCGTGGCGTTTGGCGCCCGGCGTTGCGCGCCGCTTAGTGCACGGTGCTGCACGCCGCTCAACGCAGGGTGCTGCGTGGCGTTTGGTGCAGGGCGCTGCGTGCCGCCAGGCGCCCGGCTTTCGGTACCCAGGGCTCAGCACCGAGCCCGGCACCCGGTCACGGCACGCAGGGTGCTGCAGCCGGTGGTTTCCTGCCTTCCCAGCAAGGCCTCGCACAGGCGGTGCTTTCCGGTGGCTTATCTGGCGTCCACAGCCGCTGCCGGAGCAGCCCTGGGCGCAGCCGTGCACACGCGTGGGGCGCGCACGTGGGTGCGCACGCGGGTGCAAAGCCGTGGGTGCATGCACGAGCGTGGGCGCGTGCAGAAGCGCGTAGCAGGGGAGCACGAGCGCTTGCACGGGCGCGTGTGCGCGCGGCGCTTGTACCACGAGCACGTGTGTGCGCGCGTGCAAAAGCGCGTGCGTGCGTGCGTGCGTGGTGCGGGTGTGCAATGGCACAAGCGCGCGTGCACGCTGCGAGGGTGCATTAGCACGTGCGTGTGCACTAGCATGAACGTGCGTGCGTGGCGCAAGCACGTAGCGCAAGCGTGCGTGCACGGGCACAAGCGTGCACATGCGTGGTGCGAGCAGGCGATAGCGTGGGTGTCTGTGCACGGGCACAAGCGTGTGCGTGCACGGCGCAAGCGTGCAATAGCACAAGGGCCTGTGCACGTGCACAAGCATGAGCGTGCGTGACACAAGTACGTGTGCGCATGACACAGGCGTGTCCACATGTGCACAAGCACCCGCGTGCCTGATGCCCGCGCGCAACGGCACAAGCGTGCGTGAGCGTGCGCACGCGTCTGTGCACGCACGACGCGCCAGCGTGCGCGCAGCGCGTGGCGCGCACGCGTGTCAACACGGGTACACGCGTGTGCCAGCGTGCAATCGGCCGAGCGTGCGTCCCCCACGGCCGCGTGGTGGCCCTGGGATGCCGGGGACGAGGCGTGGAGGTGGCCGGGAGCCCCGTGTGTGGCGGAGGGTGTCACGCCCCCGTGTCACCCCCGCCCCGTGTCACCCCCGCCCCGTGTCACCCCGCGGTGTCACCCCATGTCCTGCCGCTTCCTGTGTTGGCCTCACCCTGGGGCCATGTGGCAGCTGGGAGTGTCCCCACGCTGTCCCCAGCTTGTCCCCAAGCTTTTGCCCAGGTTGTCCTCGACTTGTCCCCCCGGAGCATCCCAAAGCTGTCCCCAACCCGTCTCCAGCATCCCGGGGACACCATGGGGACAGTGGTGTCCCCGATGCCCCCCGGCTGCAGTGGCCCTGGGGATGGGGGGACACCCACCCCCCCCCCCCCCCGGTGACCCTGGGGACACTGGTGGCACTCGGGACATTCCCAGTCCCGGTGACACTCGTGGGGTCACCGATATCCCCAAAAGCCGGGTGACGCGGTGGCACCTCCGTGGTCCCCACGTGTCCCCATGGGGAAAGCGCAGGGGGGGACACCACGGGGGGGCCACAGTGTTGGAGACATGAGAGGGGGACACAGAGACCCCCTGGGGACACAAAGGGGGTGACACTATGGGGACACTGCACCGGAGGGGACAAGGACCCTTTCGGACAGCGATGGCACTGGGGGGGGGGGTGATGCCACGTGGTCACGTGTGTCCCCCCCCCGCCGTGTCCCCATGACGGGGGGGAGCCACACCGGGGTGGTGACACCGGCGGGTGACGTGGGCCCCGTTTCCTCTGGGGCCATAAAGCGGGTGCAGATCCCCAGGTCGGCGGGTGACACAGCAGGTGACACGCCGGGGGCGGCCCATGGGGGACGGCGTCTTTGCCCTGGCGGGGCCCTGGCCACCGCTGCCCCCCCCCGGGGCACCCACGGGTGCTGCCACCCCCCCCGTCCCAGCGTGGCGGCGGCGAGTCCGGGTGGGGGCATGGGGACGGTGGGTGTTGGGGACATTGGTGGCCCTGGCACTGGTGGCGGTGGCAGTGCAGGGCTGGGTGCTGGCGGGGGTCCGGGGGGAGCTGCAGAAGGTGACGGCGCGGCTGCAGGTGAGAGGGGACATGGGGACATGGGGACATGGGGGACCTGGGGGGACATGGGGGACATGGGGACATGGGGGACCTGGGGGGACATGGGGGGACATGGGGGGACATGGGGACATGGGGGACCTGGGGGGACATGGGGGACATGGGGACATGGGGGACCTGGGGGGACATGGGGGGACATGGGGACGTGGGGACATGGGGGATATGGGGGTACATGGGGGGACATGGGGACGTGGGGACACAGGGACACGGGCAGACATGGGGGATATGGGGACATAGGGGGACATGGGGGATGTGGGGACACAGGGACATGGGGGATATGGGGACATGGGGACATAGGGGGACATGGGGGATGTGGGGACACAGGGACATGGGGGGCATGGGGACATAGGGGGACATGGGGGATGTGGGGACATAGGGATATGGGGGATATGGGGACATGGGGACATAGGGGGACATGGGGGATGTGGGGACACAGGGACATGGGGACATGAGGGATATGGGGACATGGGGACATAGGGGGACATGGGGGATGTGGGGACACAGGGACATGGGGGATGTGGGGACATGGGGACATAGGGGGACATGGGGGATGTGGGGACACAGGGACATGGGGACATGAGGGATATGGGGACATGGGGACATAGGGGGACATGGGGGATGTGGGGACACAGGGACATGGGGACATGGGGGATATGGGGACATAGGGGGACATGGGGGATGTGGGGACACAGGGACATGGGGGATGTGGGGACATGGGGACATAGGGGGACATGGGGGATGTGGGGACACAGGGACATGGGGACATGAGGGATATGGGGACATGGGGACATAGGGGGACATGGGGGATGTGGGGACACAGGGACATGGGGGATATGGGGACATGGGGACATAGGGGGACATGGGGGATGTGGGGACACAGGGACATGGGGACATGAGGGATATGGGGACATGGGGACATAGGGGGACATGGGGGATGTGGGGACACAGGGACATGGGGGATATGGGGACATGGGGACATAGGGGGACATGGGGGATGTGGGGACACAGGGACATGGGGACATGGGGGATGTGGGGACATAGGGGGACATGGGGGATGTGGGGACACAGGGACATGGGGGATATGGGGACATGGGGACATAGGGGGACATGGGGGATGTGGGGACATAGGGGGACATGGGGGATGTGGGGACACAGGGACATGGGGGATGTGGGGACATGGGGACATGGGGGGACATGGGGGACGTAGGGGATATGGGGACATGGCAGGACACAGGGACGTATGGGGGACATGGGAGACATGGGGGGACGTGGGGGGGGACATGGGGGGGCGACATGGGGGGACATGGGGACACAGGGACATGGGGGACACAGTGATACAGGGGGACGTGGGGACGATGGGGCTGGGGACGGTGTGGGGACACCACGCGTGTGCAAGACGTGGCTGGAGGGCCACGCATGTGCGCGTGGCGGCGGGTGACACTGCGTGTGCACACGCATGGCTGTGTCCCCGTGCGTCCCCTTGCGTGTCCCCTTGCGTGTCCCCATGTCCCCTCTTCTGTCCCTGGGTATGCCAGTGTGAGCGTCCCCATGTATCGCCGTGTCCCCTCGCGTCCCCTTGGGTGTCCCCTGGTGTCCCCTTGTGTGTGTCCATGCGTCCCTGTGTCCCCTCATGTGTCCCCTCATGTGTCCCCAGGTGTGTCCTCATGTCCCCTCCTGTCCCTTCTCGTGTCCCCATGTGTGTCCCAATACCCAGGTGCGTGTCCCCGTGTGTGTCCCCATGTGTCCCTATGTGTCCCCATGTCCCACTGTGTCCCCGTAGCCCACCATGCCCCGCTGTCCCCGTGCGCCCTCGTGTCCCCGCGCATCCCCATGTCCTCATGTGCCCTCGTGTCCCCATGTGTCCCCTGATCCATGTGGGTGTCCACAGGCCAGTGGGGACCAGCCACTGTCGGAGAAGGTGCTGCAAGGTGGGTCCCCAAAACTGGGTCCCGGGAACAAGGGTGCCACTGCTCTGGGGACACGGGTGCCACTGCCCTGAGGACATGGGTGCCACTACCCTGGGGACATGGGTGCCACCAGCCCAGGGCCACGGGACCCTCCCACCCTGAGGACATGGGCACCCTGGGGATGAGGGTGCCACCAGCCTGCAGATGAGGGTGCTACCACCTTGGGGACCTGGGTGCCACCAGCCTGGGGACATGGGTGCCACCAGCCTGGGGATGTGGGTGCCACCACCCTGGGGACATGAGTGCCACTAGCCCAGGGCCAGGGGATATCCCCCCCCCCCCAAGGACATGGGTGCCACGTCCCTGGGGATGGGCCTGCCACCAGCCTGGGGATGAGGGTGCCACCACCTTGGGGACCTGGGTGCCACCAGCCTGGGGATGAGGGTGCCACCACCTTGGGGCCATGGGTGCCACCAGCCTGGGGACATGGGTGCCACCACCCTGGGGACATGAGTGCCACTAGCCCAGGGCCAGGGGATATCCCCCCCCCCCCCCCGAGGACATGGGTGCCGCCAGCCTGGGGATGAGGGTGCCACCACCTTGGGGCCATGGGTGCCACCAGCCTGGGGACATGGGTGCCACCACCCTGGGGACATGAGTGCCACTAGCCCAGGGCCAGGGGATATCCCCCCCCCCCCCCCCGAGGACATGGGTGCCGCCAGCCTGGGGATGAGGGTGCCACCACCTTGGGGCCCAGGGTGCCACCACCTTGGGGCCATGGGTGCCACCACCCTGAGGACATGGGTGCCACCACCCTGGGGACACTGGACCTCACCCGGACACTTGGGTTCCCTTTGCAGACCGCCCCCCACCTAAGAAGCCAGCGGCTCATCTCATAGGTGAGGGGGGGCGGGGGGGTGGGGCGGACGCCTGGGTCCCCAACCTGAGGGTGGCAGTGGGTGGCCCGGTGGGTGGCTGGGTCCCTCCATGGGAGTGGAAAGAAGCGGGGGGGGGGGGGGGGGGGGGAGGGGTTCTGGAAGTTTCCGATGGGGGGGTGGGGAGCTACGACAACCTGGGTCCCTCCGCGGGGGTGGAGGGGGAAGGTTCCACTGGGGGGGTTGGGGACCCAGACCCCTGGGTCCCCTATAGATGGGTGCTGGCGGGTGCTGGAAGGTTTGGGGGGGGGGGGCAGCACCCTGGATGCCTGGGTTCCCCTATAGATAGTGGGGGGTGCTGGAATGATTGGGGGGGGGGGTCAGCACCCCAGACACGTGGGTCCCCCTATAGACAGTGGGGGTGCTGGAAGGTTTGGGGGGGTATCAGCACCCCTGGTGCCTGGGTCCCCCTATAGATAGTGGGGGGTGCTGGAAGGTTTGGGGGGTGTCAGCACCCCGGGTGCTTGGGTCCCCCTATAGATAGTGGGGGGGGTGCTGGAAGGTTTGGGAGGGGTGTCAGCACCCCAGACACATGGGTCCCCCTATAGACAGTGGGGGGTGCTGGAAGGTTTGAGGGGGGGGTCAGCACCCTGGATGCCTGGGTCCCCCTATAGACAGTGGGGGGTGCTGGAAGGTTTGGGGGGTGTCAGCACCGTGGATGCCTGGGTTCCCCTATAGATAGTGGGGGGTGCTGGAAGGTTTGGGAGGGGTGTCAGCACCCCAGACACGTGGGTCCCCCTATAGATAGTGGGGGGTGCTGGAAGGTTTGAGGGGGGGTCAGCACCCCAGATGCCTGGGTCCCCCTATAGATAGTGGGGGGGGGGGTGTGCTGGAAGGTTTGGGGGGGGTGTCAGCACCCTGGACGCCTGGGTCCCCCTATAGACAGTGGGGGGTCCTGGAAGGTTTTGGGGTGCTCAGCACCCCGGATGCCTGGGTCCCCCTATAGATAGTGGGGGGTGCTGGAAGGTTTGAGGGGGGGTCAGCACCCCAGATGCCTGGGTCCCCCTATAGAGAGTGGGGTGGGGGGGTGCTGGAAGGTTTGGAGGGGGGGGTGTCAGCACCGTGGATGCCTGGGTCCCCCTAAAGACAGTGGGGGGTGCTGGAAGGTTTTGGGGTGCTCAGCACCCTGGCTGCCTGGGTCCCTCTATAGATAGTGGGAGGGGTGCTGGAAGGTTTGGGGGGGTGTCAGCACCCTGGCTGCCTGGGTCCCCCTATAGATAGTGGGGGGTGCTGGAAGGTTTTGGGGTGTCAGCACCCCGGATGCCTGGGTCCCCCTATAGATAGTGGGGGGTGCTGGAAGTTTTTGGGGTGCTCAGCACCCTGGCTGCCTGGGTCCCCCTATAGATAGCGGGGGGGTGCTGGAAGGTTTTGGGGTGTCAGCACCCCGGATGCCTGGGTGACCCTATAGATAGCAGGGGGGTGCTGGAAGGTTTTGGGGTGTCAGCACCCCGGATGCCTTGGGTGACCCTATAGATAGTGGGGGGTGCTGGAAGGTTTTGGGGTGTCAGCACCCCGGATGCCTTGGGTGACCCTATAGATAGTGGGGGGTGCTGGATGGTTTTGGGGTGCTCAGCACCCTGGCTGCCTGGGTCCCCCTAAAGACAGTGGGGGGTGCTGTAAGGTTTTGGGGTGTCAGCACCCCGGATACCTGAGTCCCCCTATAGATAGTGGGGGGGGTGCTGGAAGGTTTTGGGGTGTCAGCACCCCGGATGCCTGAGTCCCCCTATAGATAGTGGGGGGTGCTGGAAGTTTTTGGGGTGCTCAGCACCCTGGCTGCCTGGGTCCCCCTATAGATAGTGGGGGGTGCTGGAAGGTTTGGGGGGGGGTCAGCACCCCAGACGTCTGGGTCATCATATAGGTCACAGGGTGCTCGGAGGGGTCAGCACCCCGGACCCCCGGGTCCTCTTATAGATAGTGGGGGGGGTGCTGGAATGTTTTGGGGTGCTCAGCACCCTGCGTGCCTGGGTCCCCCTGATCCCCCCTCCTCTTCCTCCCCGCAGCCGGCGCCGACGTCTCATCCCAACCCAACGGGTCCCTTCGGTGGGAACCCGGCAAGTCGTGGGCCTTCATCCGGGGCCTGGGCTACCGCGGCGGCTCCCTCGTTTGCCGCCAGCCCGGCCTCTACTTCGTCTACGCCAAGGTGCAACTGGGTGCTCCCGGGTGCCCCACCCGTGCCGCCACCCTCCACGGCATCCACAAACGGACACCCCGCTATCCCGGTGTCCTCGACCTCCTGGTGAACAAGGTGGTTTATTGTCCCGAAGCCCACGGGGTGCCCTGGGCCCGGCACAGCTTTTTGGGGGGACTCGTGCGCCTCGAAATCGGGGACGAGGTCTTCACGCGGGTGCAGGCACCCGAGTTGGTGCGGGCGGTGGACGGCACCCGCTCCTATTTCGGGATGTTCATGGTGTGATGTTTTTAGGGTGGGGGGGTGTGGGGGGGGGGCATTGGAGGTCTGGGGGGACCTTGGTTGTCATCCCCCCCCTCCCCCCCCCCCAGCATCCCTGAGGCTCAGGACTGGGGTGGGGTGTGGATTCTCCAGTGGCTCGTATAGGGTTGTGCATAGGGTGCCGATGACCCGGACCCTCCAGAATTGGACCCTCACCCACCCGGCTTTGCTGCAAGCCCATGGAGACCCCTTTGACCCCCCCCAAAGACCCTGAAGCTCAGGACTGGAGAGGAGCGTGGATTCTCCGGTGGCTCGTATAGGGTTGTGCATAGGGTGCCGATGACCCGGACCCTCCAGAATTGGACCCTGACCCACCCGGCTTTGCTGCAAGCCCATGGATAGGGTGCTGATGACCCTGACCCTCCAGAATTGGACCCTCACCCACTTGGACGCCCGGGTCCCTCGCTGCAAGCCCATGGAGACCCCTTTGACCCCCCCCAAAGACCCTGAGGCTCAGGACTGGGGTGGGGTGTGGATTCTCCAGTGGCTCGTATAGGGTTGTGCATAGGGTGCCGATGACCCGGACCCTCCAGAATTGGACCCTCACCCACCCGGCTTTGCTGCAAGCCCATGGAGACCCCTTTGACCCCCCCCAAAGACCCTGAAGCTCAGGACTGGAGAGGAGCGTGGATTCTCCGGTGGCTCGTATAGGGTTGTGCATAGGGTGCCGATGACCCGGACCCTCCAGAATTGGACCCTGACCCACCCGGCTTTGCTGCAAGCCCATGGATAGGGTGCTGATGACCCTGACCCTCCAGAATTGGACCCTCACCCACTTGGACGCCCGGGTCCCTCGCTGCAAGCCCATGGAGACCCCTTTGACCCCCCCCAAAGACCCTGAGGCTCAGGACTGGGGTGGGGTGTGGATTCTCCAGTGGCTCGTATAGGGTTGTGCATAGGGTGCTGATGACCCGGACCCTCCAGAATTGGACCCTCACCCACTTGGACGCCCGGGTCCCTCGCTGCAAGCCCATGGAGACCCCTTTGACCCCCCCCAAAGACCCTGAGGCTCAGGACTGGAGAGCAGCGTGGATTCTCCAGTGGCTCGTATAGGGTTGTGCATAGGGTGCCGATGACCCGGACCCTCCAGAATTGGACCCTCACCCACCCGGCTTTGCTGCAAGCCCATGGAGACCCCTTTGACCCCCCCCAAAGACCCTGAAGCTCAGGACTGGAGAGCAGCGTGGATTCTCCAGTGGCTCGTATGGGGTTGTGCATAGGGTGCCGACGACCCGGACCCTCCAGAATTGGACCCTCACCCACTTGGACACCCGGGTCCCTCGCTGCAAGCCCATGGAGACCCCTTTGACCCCCCCCAAAGACCCTGAGGCTCAGGACTGGAGAGGAGCGTGGATTCTCCAGTGGCTCGTATAGGGTTGTGCATAGGGTGCTGATGACCCGGACCCTCCAGAATTGGACCCTCACCCACCCGGCTTTGCTGCAAGCCCATGGAGACCCCTTTGACCCCCCCCAAAGACCCTGAGGCTCAGGACTGGGGTGGGGTGTGGATTCTCCAGTGGCTCGTATAGGGTTGTGCATAGGGTGCCGATGACCCGGACCCTCCAGAATTGGACCCTCACCCACCCGGCTTTGCTGCAAGCCCATGGAGACCCCTTTGACCCCCCCCAAAGACCCTGAAGCTCAGGACTGGAGAGGAGCGTGGATTCTCCAGTGGCTCGTATAGGGTTGTGCATGGGGGGTGCTGATACTGAGTGCACCCCCCCCCCCCACCCTCCCGGACACCTGGGTCCCTCCTCTGCAGGACCCCTGGGACCCCTTTTTACCTATTTATTTGCGGGGGGGGGGGGGGTTAACCCTGATATTCAGGGTCCCCCCCCCCGAACCCCAATCCCATCCCCAGGATTGCCCCCCCCCAACATGTGCCTGGGTCCCTCCCCCAGCATCATCTCTTCTGTGCCTCAGTTTCCCCCAGGTGGGACCAGGTGGGGGTTGGGAGACCCCCCCCTCCCCTAAATTGGGGGACCCCCCCCCCCCCCCGACCCCCGCCATCCTGAGCCAACAATAAAAGTGACACAAAACCTGTTGGGTGCCAGAATTTGATGCGGGGGGGGGGGGTGCAGGGGTAAATTTGGGGGGGCTTAGGGGCAAATTTGGGGGGGTCTGGGGCAAATATTGGGGTGTCAGGGGCAGATTGGGGCAGTCTAGGGCAAATTGGGGGGGCTGGGGCAAATATTGGGGTGTCAGGGGCAGATTGGGGCAGTCTAGGGCAAATTGGGGGGGGCTGGGGCAAATTGGGGGGGTCTGGGGTAAATATTGGGGTGTCAGGGGCAGATTGGGGCAGTCTAGGGCAAATTGGGGGGGCTGGGGCAATTCGGGGGGGCTGGGGCAAATATTGGGGTGTCAGGGGCAGATTGGGGCAGTCTAGGGCAAATTGGGGGGGGCTGGGGCAAATTGGGGGAGGGCAAATATTGGGGTGTCAGGGGCAGATTGGGGCAGTCTAGGGCAAATTGGGGGGGGCTGGGGCAAATTTGGGGGGTCTGGGGCAAATATTGGGGTGTCAGGGGCAGATTGGGGCAGTCTAGGGCAAATTGGGGGGGGCTGGGGCAAATATTGGGGTGTCAGGGGCAGATTGGGGCAGTCTAGGGCAAATTGGGGGGGGCTGGGGCAAATTGGGGGGGGCTGGGGCAAATATTGGGGTGTCAGGGGCAGATTGGGGCAGTCTAGGGCAAATTGGGGGGGGCTGGGGCAAATATTGGGGTGTCAGGGGCAGATTGGGGCAGTCTAGGGCAAATTGGGGGGGGCTGGGGCAAATATTGGGGTGTCAGGGGCAGATTGGGGCAGTCTAGGGCAAATTGGGGGGGGGCTGGGGCAATTCGGGGGGGGGTGGGGGGGGCCAGGACCAAACCAGCTCCTCCCAATTCCCAAGCGCCCTTTGCCCTTTGGAGTGGGGATTCTCTGCTGGCTGCTATGAGGTTGTGCCCCCCCCCCCCCGATTTTTTCCCGCTCCGGGCGGGGTGAATCCAGGATTTGGGGGGGACACACGGGACAATTGAGCCCCAGATATGTGTGCCCCCCCCCCCCCCCAAGACCTGGGTCACTTCCACCTCCTCGTGCAAGCGGCGCACGGGGAGGATTTCCTGCCGCTGGAGGCCGGATAAGGCCACGGGGGGGGGGGGGGGGTTGGGGGGGGTTGGACTGGGGGGGCCGTGGGTGTTGGGGCCCCCCCTTGTGCAAAACCCGGACGCTTGGGTTCTATTTTTTTTTTTTTCTCTAACCGGCGGGACTGCGGCACCTGAGAAAGCGGGGCACGGTGCCCACGCGTGTGCTTACGCACACGTATGCGCATTTGCACGGGCGCCTGCAGGCGCACACGCGTGTGCGTTAGCGTCCGCGCGCGCGGTTCGCCTTTGCACGCGTACGTGCGGGTACGGGGGCGCGCGCGCGCGTCCGCGCCTGTATTCGCCTTTGCACGCGCGTCCGCATCGCACGCGCGTCCGCATCGCACGCGTGTCTGCATCGCACGCGCCTGTGCGCATCGCACGCGCTTTCGCGGACGCGTCTGTGCCCGCCTGCGCGCGTGCACGGCTATAAGCGCGCGCACCTGCCCGCGTGCGCCCACGCGTGCGCGCCCCTCTGTGCGCGTACGTGTGCGTGTCTTTGCACACGCAAACCCCGCGCGCCCGCCTGTGGAAACGCAGGCGTCCGGCCCGGTGACACCCCGGGGAGGGGGGGGGGGGGGCGTGATCTGGGGGGTCCCCCCCCTTTTTGGGGGGGCAATTAAGGCCATTTTGGGGCGCTGGGAATCATAAATAAATGTATTAAACAATAAATAATGCAGCTCCCAGCACCAGATAATAATTTAGGGGGGGAGGGGCCCCCCCAGGCCGGCTGGGGGGGGGCGAGGGGGGCTGGGACCAGCAAGGACCCCTCACGTCTCTGGGCACGGGGGTCTCCGCGGTCCCCAAAATGGGGGTCTGTGAGGTCCCTTGGTGTCCCCAAGTGTCCAGCATTGGGGTCCCCAAATGTCCAGCATGGGGGTGTCCAAGGTCCCTTTGATGTCCCCAGATCTTCGGCATGGGGTTCTGTGAGGTCCCTTGATGTCCCCAACCTCCAAGAAGGGGGTTGGAGTCTCTGGACCCCAAAACTCTGGGCGTGGGGGTCTGCAAGGTCCCTTGATGTTCCCACAGCTCCAAGCAGGGGGTCTCCAGCCCCAAATATTCAAGGATAGGGGTGTGCAATGTCCCTTAATGTCCCCAATCTTCAACCATGGAGGTCTCCAAGGTCTCTTGATGTCCCCAACCTCCAAGCAGATGGGTCACCAGCACCAAATCTCCAGGCATGGAAGTCTGTAATGTCCCTTGATGTCCCCACATCTCCAGGTCTTCAATGTCCCTCGATGTCCCCAAATCTCTGGGCACGGGGGTCTTGGGACCCAAATCTCCAGGCATGGAGGTCAGTAATGTCCCTTGATGTCCCCAGATCTCTGGGCATGGGGGTCTTGGGACCCAAATCTCCAGGCATGGAGGTCAGTAATGTCCCTTGATGTCCCCAAATCTCTGGGCATGGGGGTCTTGGGACCCAAATCTCCAGGCATGGAGGTCAGTAATGTCCCTTGATGTCCCCGGATCTCTGGGCATGGGGGTCTTGGGACCCAAATCTCCAGGCATGGAGGTCAGTAATGTCCCTTGATGTCCCCAGATCTCTGGGCATGGGGGTCTTGGGACCCAAATCTCCAGGCATGGAGGTCAGTAATGTCCCTTGATGTCCCCGGATCTCCGGGCATGGAGGTCAGCAACGTCCCTTAATGTTCCCAGATCTCCAGGCACAGTGGTCAGCAATATCCCTCGATGTCCCCAAATCTCTGGGCACGGGGGTCTTGGGACCCAAATCTCCAGGCATGGAGGTCAGCATTGTCCCCAGATGTCCCCAACCTCCAACCAGGAGAGTGACCAGCAGGGTTTGGAGCTGGTCACCCCCTGCCACCCCACGCGTCACCCCCCGGCGATACGCAGCAACCCCACAAAATTGCCCTCCCGCTCGTCCTGTGCCAGCTGCCACCCGTCCCCGGCTACGTCCCCATCCAGGAACAGGTTGAGGACATCTCCAGGTTGGAGCTGCCCAACGGCTTGGGCCAAACCAGAACGTGCCGGGTCGGATCCTGCGTCACCGGGCAGCACCAACGGCACGGTGAGCAACAGGCGCGACGAATTGGCGTGCCGGAGCTGGAGGGTGACGGTGCCGGGGGCGCAGGCGGGTGCCGTGCAGGTGAGGGCGAATTGGCCGTAGAGGAGGTAGAGGCCACCCGCTGTCACCCGCAGCTCCCCGGCTGTCATCTGCACGTCACTGCTGAGGAAGACGCCGTTGATGCCTTCCTCATAGCGCCACTTGGGTCTCGATGGCACCACCAACGAGCCTGGGGGGAGAAGAGGGGAGAAGGGTGGTGGGTGCTCCTGGTCGGTCATGGGTGGTCCCGATGGGAGATGGGTGTCCCTGATGGGAGATGGGGTGACCCTGACGGGAGATGGGTGCCCTTGATGGGAGATGGGGTGACCCCGACGGGAGATGGGTGCCCTTTATGGGGGATGGGGTGCCCTCGATGGGAGATGGGTGTCCCTGATGGGAGATGGGTGTCCCTGATGGGAGATGGGTGCCCTTTATGGGGGATGGGGTGCCCTCGATGGGAGATGGGTGTCCCTGATGGGAGATGGGGTGACCCCGACAGGAGATGGGTGCCCTTGATGGGAGATGGGTGTCCCTGATGGGAGATGGGTGCCCTTTATGGGGGATGGGGTGCCCTCGATGGGAGATGGGTGTCCCTGATGGGAGATGGGGTGACCCCGACAGGAGATGGGTGCCCTTGATGGGAGATGGGTGTCCCTGATGGGAGATGGGTGCCCTTTATGGGGGATGGGGTGCCCTCGATGGGAGATGGGTGTCCCTGATGGGAGATGGGGTGACCCCGATGGGAGATGGGTGCCCTTGATGGGAGATGGGGTAACCCCAACGGGAGATGGGTGCCCTTGATGGGAGATGGGTGCCCTTGATGGGAGATGGGGTGACTCCGATGGGAGATGGAGGTCCGTGATGGGAGATGGGGTGACCCGGATGGGAGATGGAGGTCCCTGATGGGAGATGGGTGCCCTTGATGGGAGATGGGTGCCCTTGATGGGAGATGGAGGTCCCTGATGAGACATGGGTGCCCTCGATAGGAGAAGGGGTGACCCCCACAAGAGATGGGGGTCCTCATTGGGATTGAGGGGTCGTCATCGCGTAATGGGTGCTCCTGCTTGGTAATGGGTGGCCCTGATGGGAAATGGGGATCCCCATTGGGAAATGGGAGTCTCCAATAGGAAACAGGGAAATGGGTGCTCCTCCTTGGTAGTGGGTGCCACTGATGGGAGATGGGTGCTGCAGCAACCCCCAGGGCACCGGGGCCTTGAGAATTGGGTGAGGGGGATCCTGGGAGATGGAGCCGGATGGGGGTGGAGAATGGGGTGTCCCCGATGGGAAATGGGTGCTGCAGCCCTCCCCGATGCTCCTGGCCACCACGGCCCACCCAGGGGTGCCTGGGATGGGACCAAGGGACTGCAGGGATGGAGAATGCACCGTGACACCCTGGGGACCGCAGGGACGGAGGGTGCTCTGTCACACCCCGGGGACTGCAGGGATGGAGGGTGCTCCATGACACCCCGGGGACCGCAGGGATGGAGGGTGCTCCATGACACCCCGGGGACCGCAGGGACGGAGGGTGCTCCATGACACCCTAGGGACCGCAGGGACGGAGGATGCTCCATGACACCCCGGGGACTGCAGGGATGGAGGGTGCTCCATGACACCCTGGGGACCACAGGGACAGAAGGTGCTCCATGACACCCTGGGGACCGCAGGGATGGAGGGTGCTCCGTGACACCCCGGGGACGACAGGGATGGAGGATGCTCCATGACACCCTGGGGACCACAGGGACGGAGGGTGCTCCATGACACCCCGGGGACCACAGGGACAGGATGCTCCGTGACACCCTGGGGACTGCAGGGATGGAGGGTGCTCCGTGACACCCTGGGGACCACAGGGACAGAGGGTGCTCCATGACACCCAGGGGACCGCAGGGACAGGATGCTCCGTGACACCCTGGGGACTGCAGGGATGGAGGGTGCTCCATGACACCCAGGGGACCGCAGGGACAGAGGATGCTCCGTGACACCCTGGGGACCACAGGGACAGAGGATGCTCCATGACACCCCGGGGACCGCAGGGACAGGATGCTCCGTGACACCCCGGGGACTGCAGGGACAGAGGATGCTCCGTGACACCCTGGGGACCACAGGGACGGAGGATGCTCCGTGACACCCTGGGGACCACAGGGACGGAGGATGCTCCATGACACCCAGGGGACCGCAGGGACAGAGGATGCTCCATGACACCCTGGGGACCACAGGGACGGAGGGTGCTCCATGACACCCCGGGGACCGCAGGGACAGGATGCTCCGTGACACCCTGGGGACCACAGGGATGGAGGATGCTCCATGACACCCAGGGGACCGCAGGGACGGAGGATGCTCCATGACACCCCGGGGACTGCAGGGACAGAGGATGCTCCGTGACACCCTGGGGACCACAGGGACGGAGGATGCTCCGTGACACCCTGGGGACCACAGGGACGGAGGGTGCTCCATGACACCCCGGGGACCGCAGGGACAGGATGCTCCGTGACACCCTGGGGACCACAGGGACGGAGGATGCTCCATGACACCCAGGGGACCGCAGGGACAGGATGCTCCGTGACACCCCGGGGACCACAGGGACAGAGGATGCTCCGTGACACCCCGGGGACACTCCGTGACGCCCTGGGCACCGCGGCTGCCCTGTGACACCCCCAGATGCTCCAAGCCCGGGATGACGTTTCCTCTCCGAGGGCGGAAGGACAAACCCGTGTGATGCTTTCGAGATGACTGGGCGAGCTGCCTAAGGAAGGACTAACATCCCCCCCCCACCACCACCACCTTCCCCGGAGCCCCTCACCGTGGCCTCAGGCCTGGGGGACTTACCAGCACTCAGCAGCATGTGGGCGGCCGTGGCAGCCTGCAAGGGAGAGGAAAGAGAGTGTCAGCAGGCAGGAAGGACCCAAGCGTCCTTGTCCCCACGCGCGTGTGTCCCCCCCCCCCCCTTGGTGAAGGGGAAGTTGGGTGTCGTGTCGGGATTTGGGGACTTTCCAGCACCCCGTTGGGTATTTTGGGGGGTCCCCGGGGGAGGGGGTGATCCCTGGATTTGGGGGAAGGGGGGTGGGGGGGGGGAGGATTTGGTGCCTTTGGGATTGGGGAAACTGAGGCACGGGGGGAGGTTGGAGGCCTGATGCATCCGCCTTCCCCCCGGCCCAGGTGGAGGGACACTCCGTGGGTCCCCAGGGACAGGCGGATGGATGGACGGACGGACGGACACTGCCAGGGTGTGCAACCTGGATGGCTGCACGGACACGCGGAGGAACGGCCAACCAGAGGGGGTGGGAAGCCCGGATGGACGGACGACCGGACGGACACCCAGAGGGATGGACAGACACCTTGACAGACACCCAGATGGACAGGCACTTGGATGGACAGACGGACACTCAGATGGATGGACACCCAGAGGGACATCTGGGCAGACCCCTGGGCAGACAGACGGACACCCAGGTGGATGGAGACCTGCCCAGACACCAGGACAGAGGGACACCCAGATGGGTGGACACCCAGACAGACACTTGGATGAACACCTGGACGGACGTACACACACAGACACCTGGACGGGTGGACAGCCGGATTGATGGACACCCAGACAGACAGACGGACAGACCCCTGGGCAGGAAGAACAGCCAGATGGATGGACACCCGGATGGACACCTGGACAGATACCCAGATGCACACCCTGACAGACAGACAACTGGACAGCCAGGTAGACACCCGGATGGGTGGACAGACGGACAACCAGATGGGCACCTGGACAGATGGACAACTGGACTGATAACTGGACACGCAGACAGGCAGACACCCGGGTGGATGGACACCTGGATGGATGGACACCCGGATGGATGGACAGATGGATGGACAGACGGACACCTGGGCGGACAGAAAGATGGACACCTGGATGGACACCTGGACAGACACCCAGACAGACACCCGGACACCTGGATGGATGGACACCCAGATGGACAGCTAGATGGACACCTGGGCAGACAGACAGATGGACACCTGGATGGACATCCAGGCAGTCACCTGGACAGATGGACAACCGGCCTGATGGACACCTGGACAGACAGACGGACAAGTGAGCATACAGAAAGACAGATGATTGGACGGCCCCCCTAGATGAACATCCCCCCGGATGGATGGAGCCCCGCATGAATGGACACCTGGACAGACAGACACCTGGACAACCAGACAGATGGACACTGGGACAAGACGGATACCTGGACAAGATGGATGGACACCAGGACAAGATAGACACCTGGACAAGATGGAGAGATGGACGGACACCAGGACAAGATGGACACCTGGACAAGATGGACAGACGGACACCAGGACAAGATGGAGAGATGGATGGACACCAGGACAAGAGGGACACCTGGACAAGATGGAGAGATGGACGGACACCAGGACAAGATGGACACCTGGACAAGATGGACAGACGGACACCAGGACAAGATGGAGAGATGGATGGACACCAGGACAAGAGGGACACCTGGACAAGATGGACAGATGGACACTAGGACAAGACAGATGGACACCTGGACAAGATGGAGAGATGGACGGACATCAGGACAAGAGGGACACCTGGACAAGATGGACAGACGGACACCGGGACAAGATGGAGAGATGGACGGACACCAGGACAAGAGGGACACCTGGGCAAGATGGACAGATGGACAAGATGGACAAGACAGATGGACACCTGGACAAGATGGAGAGATGGACGGACACCAGGACAAGACGGATGGACACCAGGACAGGCAGACACCTGGACAACCGGACAGACAGACAACCGGATACGTGGACAAACGGACAGGCGGCCACGCGGACGGCCGGAGCCCCAGCCCCCCCGGTGCCCACCTGCGGCGGGGTCCCCCCGCGGAGCACCCCCAGGAAGGCGGCGGCGGCGGCGGCGGCGGCCACGAGAGCGGCGGCTCCGAGAGCGGCGAGAACCGGGAGGAGGCGGCGGCCCCGGGAGCGGCCCCGGTCCCGGCAGCGGCACCGGCAGGGAGGCAGCGGGGGGCTCTCGGGGTCGGCGAGCGGCGGCATCGCGGCGGGGGCCGAACGGCGGAGCCGCCTTATAGAGGGACCGGTCGGGGCGGGGGGGAGACCGGGGCGGGAGCGGGCGGGGTCCGGGGAGGGGACGGGGACACCGGGGAGGGGATGGGGACACCGGGGAGGGGATGGGGAGGGACCATGGGGGACCGGGCGGGGCCGGGGAGGGACCGGGGGGAGCTCGGTGGGACCTGGGGGGGGACCACGGTGGCACCGGGGAGGGACAGACCGACACCGGGGAGGGACAGACCGACACCCGGGGGGCGGGGATAGACCGACACCGAGGGGTCCGGCGGGACTACGGTGGGAGCGGGGAGGGGGACCAAGGTGGGACCGGGTGGCACCGGGGAGGGACCGGGGCAGGACGGAGGGTGGGGACAGACCAGCGCCGGGGGTGGGGACAGACCGGGGAGGAACCGGCAGCACCGGGGGCGGGGGGAGCCCGGGGGACACCGAGGAGGGGGGAGAGGGGCTGGAACGGGGGGGGGGACCCAGGCGTCCGGGGGCTGTGACACCCCCCCCCCCCCCCTCCGCCCTTGGGTGCCCGGACACCCGGGTCCCCTCGGCACCCTGGAGTGGGGGGGTTGGGTGCCCGGACGCCCGGGTCCCTCCCGGTGGTGACGACAGAGCGGAGGGGAAGTGTCCCCCCCTCCAGCCCCCCCCCCCCCCCCCCCGGGGATTTCGCCTCCCCCGGCCGTGACGGAGCCCCGGAGTTTCCTGCCACGGAGCCGGGCCGGAATTTCTGCCCCCCCCCCCCCCCCGCCCCGGGACCAGGAAGGGTTTGGGGGGGGGGGGTGGGGGGGGTGGGGGGGGTGACACCAGCCCTGGGTCCCCAGCGCGGCCTGGGGGCGGGGCAGCTTCCCGGACGCCCGGGTCCCCCGGTGCGAAGCTCCGTGGATGCGCCCACGCGTGTTTCTGCAGGCGGTTGCGTGCACGCGATCCCTTGGGTGAGACCCCCCCCCCCCTCCCCCCATAGGAGACCCCTATGAGAGACCCCCCCATGGGAGACAACCCCCCCCCATGAGAGACACCCCCCCCCCCATGAGAGAGCCCCATGGGACACCCTGTGGGAGACCCCCACATTAAACCTCCCAGGTGGGACCCCCATGGGAGACCCCCCCCAAGAGAGACCCCCATGGGAGACCCCCATGTGAGAACCCCCCCAAGAGAGACCCCCATGGGAGACACCCCCCCCATGGGAGACCCCCATGGGAGACCCCCCCCATGGGAGACCCCCATGTGAGAATCCCCCCAAGAGAGACCCCCATGGGAGACCCCCATGGGAGACCCCCCCCTGTGGGAGACCCCCATGTGAGAACCTCCCCAAGAGAGACCCCCATGGGAGACCCCCATGGGAGACCCCCCCCCCATGGGAGACCCCCATGTGAGAACCTCCCCAAGAGAGACCCCCATGGGAGACCCCCATGGGAGACCCCCCCCCCATGGGAGACCCCCATGTGAGAACCTCCCCAAGAGAGACCCCCATGGGAGACCCCCATGGGAGACCCCCCCCGTGGGAGACCCCCATGTGAGAACCCCCCCAAGAGAGACCCCCATGGGAGACCCCCCCCAAGACAGACACCCATGGGAGACACTCCCCCCCAAGTGAGACCCCCATGGGACACCCTCGCGTGGGAGACCCCCCCAAGTGAGACCTGCAAAGGAGACCCCCCCCATGTGAAACTCCCCAAGCGAGACCCCCATGGGAGACCCCCCCCGCCATGGGAGGCCCCCCCATGGGAGACCCCCCAAGTGAGCCCCCCAAATGAGCCCCCCCCCATGTGAAACCCCTCCAATGGGCCCCCCCGGGAACGCCCCCCACGGGAGACCCCTAAGTGAGCCCCCCCCCATGTAAAACCCCCCAAGTGAGGGAACCCCCATGGGGGACTCCCCTGCCAGGCCCCGCCTTCCGCCCCGCCCCTACTCCCGCCCCTTGCCCTGGCCCCGCCCCTCGCCCCCGGCCCCGCCCCCGGCCTTGGCCTTTGCCCCGCCCTAGCCCCGCGCCAGCCCCGCCCAGTCCCCCAAGGCCCAGCGAGAGGTCCCGCCCCCCCCTCCGCGATCCGCCCAATCAGCGCGCCCCGCTGCGGGGAGGAGGTGGGGGCGGCGCGCGGACGAGTGACGCCAGAGCGCCCGCGGGTGGAGGGGGCGGTGCCGGAAGGTCGCGTCACGTGACTCAGGCGGCAGCGCGGGGAGACGCTCGGGGGCCGCGGGCTCCACCCCCCCCCCCCGACGGTACGGGGGGGTGTGGTCATGGGTGGGGCTGTGGGCGGGGTTTAGAGTGTGGGCGGGGCCGCGAGCCGCGGTGCTTCCGGGAAGGGCAGGTGGCTGCGGGCGCAGCGTGGGGGGGGGGGGGCGTGGGACCGGGAGGGGGGGGCTCCGGGAGGGGGGGGTGACCCCAGGCGCGGGGGACACCCGTGGGGGGGCGTGTCCCCGGCCCCTGAGGGGGGTGTCATGGGAACAGGGGGGGTCTGGAGAGGGTGGCGTGGGACCGGAGGGACACCCGTGGGGGGGCGTGGGACAGGGGGACCCCGTCGGGGGGGTGTCCCCGCCCCTGGGGGGGGGGGGTTCATAAAGTGTGTGTGGGGGGCACGGTAACGGGGGGACTGGGGCGAGGAAGGGGTTTGGGGGGGGGCACGGGGGTGTCACAGGCACCGGGGGGGGGGGACATTAGGGACAGGGGTGGCCGCAGTGACAATAAGGACACGGGTGGCCACGGGGCGGGGGACGGCAAGGATGGGGTGACCACGGGGGGGGGGACAGCAAGGATGGGGTGACCACGGGGGGGACACAGCAAGGATGGGGTGACCATGGGGAGGGGGGGGACAGCCATGACAGGGTGGCCGGGGGGGACACAGCAAGGATGGGGTGACAACAGGGAGGGGACAGCAAGGAACGGGTGGCCATCGCGGGGGGGGGGACGGGACACAGCAAGGACAAGGTGGCTGTGGAGGAGGGGGGACGACAGCAAGGACGAGGTGGCCATGGGGGGGGGACAACAGCCAGGACAGGGGTGGCCACAGTTTCAGGGTGACCATAAGGAGAAGGGGGACACCAAGAATGGGGGGGACAATTGGGATGGGGTGGCCACGGTGTTGGGGTGACCGTAAGGACGGGGGTGGCCATGGGGACAGAGGGGACAATTGGGACGGGGTGGCCACAGGTTCAGGGTGACCATAAGGACGGGGGTGGCCATGGGGACAGAGGGGACAATTGGGACGGGGTGGCCACGGTGTTGGGGTGACCATAAGGATGGGGGTGGCCATGAGGACAGAGGGGACAATTGGGACAAGGTGGCCACGGTGTTGGGGTGACCATAAGGACGGGGGTGGCCATGGGGACAGAGGGGACAATTGGGACGGGGTGGCCACGGTGTTGGGGTGACCATAAGGATGGGGGTGGCCATGAGGACAGAGGGGACAATTGGGACAAGGTGGCCACGGTGTTGGGGTGACCATAAGGACGGGGGTGGCCATGGGGACAGAGGGGACAATTGGGACGGGGTGGCCACGGTGTTGGGGTGACCATAAGGACGGGGGTGGCCATGGGGACAGAGGGGACAATTGGGACGGGGTGGCCACGGTGTTGGGGTGACCATAAGGATGGGGGTGGCCATGAGGACAGAGGGGACAATTGGGACAAGGTGGCCACGGTGTTGGGGTGACCATAAGGACGGGGGTGGCCATGGGGACAGAGGGGACAATTGGGACGGGGTGGCCATGGTGTTGGGGTGACCGTAAGGACGGGGGTGGCCATGGGGACAGAGGGGACAATTGGGACGGGGTGGCCACGGTGTTGGGGTGACCGTAAGGACGGGGGTGGCCATGGGGACAGAGGGGACAATTGGGACGGGGTGGCCACGGGTTCAGGGTGACCGTAAGGACAACGGGGGACACCAAGGATGGGGGGGGACGGGGGACAACTGGGACAAGGGTGGCCACAGGGATGGAGGGACAACTGGGTGGCTGTGGGGACAGAGGGGACAATCGGGCCATGGTATCGGGGTGACCATCAGGACAGGGGTGGCCCATGGGGACAGAGGGGACAAAGAACCAGCGGAGCAGCCAAAACGGGGTAGAAAACCAGGACTCAGCTTGTCCCCTTTGTCACAGGGACCCGTCATCACCTCGCCGTCACTGTCACCGTCACCCAGCAGGTACCACCATCCCGGGCGGGAGGGGGACGGCACACACCGAACCCCCAAACTGGGATTATTTTGCCCAATTTGAGCCTTTTTGGCCCCGTTTCGCTCTTGCCTTTGCCGCCGGCAAGCTGCGACACCCACCCGCCTTTGTTTTTAAGCCCCAAAAAGGGGGAAATTGGGGTTTAAGGAGAAAATCTGGCGTCTGAATCCGCTGCGGGTGCGGGAAGCGGCTGAAACCGTGCGTATTTTGGGGGAAATTAGGCCGGATTTGGTATCATCCGCCTTTTCCCCTCGGGTCTTTACGCCCACGCCGAGAATTGCAGCAGACGGATGCTGGGGCGCCGCCAGCGCCTTCGTTAGGTGGTAATTATGCAAATGAGCTGGGTTTGGGCTGGCGCCGAGGTTGAGCCGGAGACATGGAACTGGGTTCAATTAAACCGGGTTCAGTTCACCAGGTTTAGTTAAACCAGGTTCAATGAATGGGGTTCATTTAAATGGGGTTCATTTAAACCGGGTTCAGTTAAACTGGGTTCACTGGATTCAGTTAAACTGGGTTCAGTTAACCGGGTTCAATTAAACCATGTTCATTTCATCAGGTTCGATTAAACTGGGTTCAATTAAACCAGGTTCAGTTCAGCAGGTTCAGTTAAACTGGGTTCATTTCACTGGGTTCAGTTAAACTGGGTTCACTGGATTCAATTAAACTGGGTTCATTTAAACTGGGTTCAATTAAACCGTGTTCATTTCATCAGGTTTGATTAATCTGGGTTCAATTAAACCAGGTTCAATTCACCAGGTTCAATTAAACCGGGTTAATTTCATCAGGTTCGATTAAACTGGGTTCAATTAAACCAGGTTCAGTTCACCAGGTTCAGTTAAACCGGGTTCAATTCACTGGGTTCAGTTAAACTGGGTTCACTGGATTCAGTTAAACTGGGTTTAGTTAACCGGGTTCAATTAAACCATGTTTATTTCATCAGGTTTGATTAATCTGGGTTCAATTAAACCAGGTTCAGTTCACCAGGTTCCATTAAACCGGGTTCATTTCACTGGGCTCAATTAAACCAGGCTCAGTTAAACCAAGTTCCATTAAACCAGGTTCAATTCATTGCGTTCAGTTAACCCGGGTTCAATTAACCCGGGTTCAGTTAACCTGGGTTCAGTTAACCTGGGTTCAGTTAACCCGGGTTCAATTAATCTGGGTTCAATTAATCTGGGTTCAATTAACCCGGGTTCAGTTAATCTGGGTTCAGTTAATCTGGGTTCAGTTAATCTGGGTTCAATTAACCCGGGTTCAGTTAACCCGGGTTCAGTTAACCCGGGTTCAATTAATCTGGGTTCAATTAACCCGGGTTCAGTTAACCCGGGTTCAGTTAATCTGGGTTCAATTAATCTGGGTTCAATTAACCCGGGTTCAGTTAACCCGGGTTCAATTAATCTGGGTTCAGTTAACCTGGGTTCAGTTAACCCGGGTTCAATTAATCTGGGTTCAGTTAATCTGGGTTCAGTTAACCCGGGTTCAATTAATCTGGGTTCAATTAACCCGGGTTCAGTTAATCTGGGTTCAGTTAACCCGGGTTCAGTTAACCCGGGTTCAATTAATCTGGGTTCAATTAACCCGGGTTCAGTTAACCCGGGTTCAATTAACCCGGGTTCAATTCACCGCCACCATCCCGGGGCCATCCCAGGGTTTGGGGACGGTGGCACCGTGCCGTGCCGCCGCGGTGGTTTCGGCGCGTCCCCAGCTCACGGTTTTGGTTTTTTTCCCCTCCGCCCCGGCAACGTTTTCCAGCTCCCGGCACGCCGGCATCCCCATGGATCTCCTTGCCGGCGTCGGCTGCGCCTGTGCCGGGCTCCTGGCAGTGCTGGCGGTGGCACTGCTGGCCGCGGCGTATCGCTTGGGGCTCCTCTACCAGCTCTGGCATAAGGTAGGACGAAACGGGTGAGAACGCTGCGGTTTTGCTGAAAACCACCTATTTTTGAAGCCGTCGTCCTCCCGGTGAACTCCTCACCGTGCAGGTGGACCCCCGAAGCTCCCGGCACGGCGGTGAGCTGGTGGCGGAGGTGCTGAAGGCACACGGCGTCCGCTTCCTCTTCGCCCTGGCTGGTGGCCATATCTCGCCCATCTTGGTGGCCAGCGAGAAGGTGGGCATCCGCGTGGTGGACACCCGGCACGAGGCCACCGCCGTCTTCGCCGCCGATGCTGTCTCCAGGCTCTCCGGTGAGGATATGGAGGGGGGTCCCATGGCCGGCGCCTTCTCCTGCCCCGATGGGTGGAGGGTTTTGGGGTGTCCCAGCTTGGTGGGGTCCCGGTTGACCTGAGAAGGGTTCAAAGACTTTGTGGGTGACCAGGGTCCTTCCGTGGTGGGTTTTGTCCCCGTTTATCCCTCCGGAGATAATTTGGCAGCTCCGGTGAGGACAGGGCGAGGAGAAGGTGACCCCATGGCCGGCGCCTTCTCCTGCCCCGATGGGTGGAGGGTTTTGGGGTGTCCCAGCTTGGTGGGGTCCTGGTTGACCTGAGAAGGGTTCAAAGACTTTGTGGGTGTCCAAGGTCCTTCCGTGGTGGGTTTTGTCCCCGTTTATCCCTCCGGAGATAATTTGGCAGCTCCGGTGAGGACAGGGCGAGGAGAAGGTGACCCCATGGCCGGCGCCTTCTCCTGCCCCGATGGGTGGAGGGTTTTGGGGTGTCCCAGCTTGGTGGGGTCCCGGTTGACCTGAGAAGGGTTCAAAGACTTTGTGGGTGTCCAAGGTCCTTCCGTGGTGGGTTTTGTCCCCGTTTATCCCTCCGGAGATAATTTGGCAGCTCCGGTGAGGACAGGGCGAGGAGAGGGTGACCCCATGGCCGGCGCCTTCTCCTGCCCCGATGGGTGGAGGGTTTTGGGGTGTCCCAGCTTGGTGGGGTCCTGGTTGACCTCAGAAGGGTTCAAAGACTTTGTGGGTGTCCAGGGTCCTTCCGTGGTGGGTTTTGTCCCCGTTTTTCCCGCCCTGGAGCTAATTCAGCCGCTTGGGTGCCAACGAGATGAGCAACCAAGCGTGCCCTCAACCCCCAGCCAAAAATCGGGGTGCAGAGGGACCCCCCCCACCCACCCACCCACCCCATTTCCCCGCAGGTCGCATCGGCGTCGCCACAGTCACCGCCGGTCCCGGCGTCACCAACACGGTGACGGCCATCAAGAACGCCCAGATGGCCGAGTCACCGGTGCTGCTCATCGGGGGAGCAGCTGCCTCGCTGCAGAAGGTGTGTGTGGGGGGGGGGGGGGACACCCCAAAAAACCCCCTTTTCGGCCCCATTTTTGGGGGTTCGAGCCTCATTTTTCTCATCCCCGCAGGGTCGGGGAGCGCTGCAGGACATCGACCAGCTCTCGCTCTTCAAGACCCTCTGCAAAGCGTGCGTCTCGGTGCGCGCCGTCCGCGACATCGTCCCCACCCTCCGCAAAGCCATCGCCACCGCGCAGTCGGGGACCCCCGGTAAAAAATAGGGGGGTCGGGGGGGGGGGGGGGGGGACGACACCCTAACCCCCCCCCCCACCAGGGGCACTTGGGTGGTGGGTTGGTTTTTTTTTTCTCCCCGCCGCAGGTCACCCGGTGTGGTTTGCAGCGATGTTTTTGGGGTGCTGCTGCTGTTTGAATTGGGGGGGGGGTGTGTGTTTAGCCCCCCAAAAGTGGTTTTGGGGTGACAGCGGGGGTCCCCCGCACCCCGATCTCGTAGGACCCGTCTTTGTGGAGCTCCCCATCGACGTGCTCTACCCCTTCCACGTGGTGGAGAAGGAGATCGGGGGCACCAAGAGCGGCCGGGGGCTGCGGGGAAAGGTTGTGCAGTGGTGAGCGGCAGCCCCCCCCACCCCCCCAGCACCCTAGGGTGCTGCTGGCACCCCGAGGGGTCCCAGCACCCCAATATCCTTCCCCCCCCACCACCCGTAGGTACCTCCAAAACTACATCCGTAACCTCTTTGCGGGTGCCTGGGAGCCCCGGGACGTCTCCCCGTTGCCCGTGCGGGTGCCGCTGGCCACCGAGGATGAGGTGGGTTTTGGGGGGGACGCCCCTCCCCGCCCCCACCGTGGATTGGGGGTTTTGGGGTGTCCGGGGGTGGGGTTATGGGGTGGGATGGGTTTGGGATCGGCTGAGGTGGGTTTTGGGGGGAGTGGGATGGGTTTGGGGGCTGGTTGAGGCAGGTTTGGGTATGGCAGAGCTGGGTTTTGGGGTGAAATCGGCTGGTTTGGGGGCTCAGCGGAGTCAGGTTTTGGGGCTCAGCTGAGCCAGGTTTTGGGGCTCAGCTGAGCCAGGTTTTGGGGCTCAGCAGAGCCAGTTTTGGGGCTCAGCGGAGCCAGGTTTTGGGGCTCAGCAGAGCCAGTTTTGGGGCTCAGCGGAGCCAGGTTTTGGGGCTAAGATGGGCTGGTTTTGGGGCTCAGCGGAGCCAGTTTTGGGGCTCAGCGGAGCCAGGTTTTGGGGCTAAGACGGGCTGGTTTTGGGGCTCAGCTGAGCCAGTTTTGGGGCTAAGACGGGCTGGTTTTGGGGCTCAGCTGAGCCAGGTTTTGGGGCTCAGCAGAGCCAGTTTTGGGCTGACTGAGCCAGTTTTAGGGTCAGCTGGGCCAGTTTTGGGGCTCAGCTGAGCTGCTTTTTGGGGATAACTGAGCTGGTTTTGGGGTCTAACTGGGCTGGTTTGGGGACCTAACTGAGCTGGTTTTGGGGCTCAGCGGAGCCAGGTTTTGGGGCTAAGACGGGCTGGTTTGGGGGCTCAGCTGAGCCAGGTTTTGGGGCTCAGCGGAGCCAGTTTTGAGCTAAGCCAGTTTTAGGGCTCAGCTGGGCCAGTTTTGGGGCTCAGCTGAGCTGCTTTTTGGGCCTAACTGAGCCAGTTTTGGGGTCTAACTGGGCTGGTTTAGGGACCCCACTGAGCTGGTTTTGGGGCTGAGCTGAGCCAGTTTTGGGGTTCGCCAGGGCTGGGTTTTGGGGTCAACCCTGCCAGGTTTGGTGCGGAACTGAGCCAGTTCTGGGCCTGACTTAAGCTAGTTTTTGGTGCCTAAATAGGGCTGATTTTGGGGCTGACTGAGCCGGGTTTTGACGCCCGACCGAGCCGGTTTTGGGGCTGATCGAGGCGGTTTTGGGTCGCAGGTGCAGCGGTGCGTGGAGCTGGTGAGCCGGGCCACGAAGCCGCTGGTGCTGGTGGGCAGCCAGGCCATGCTGCCGCCCACGCCGGCCGAGGAGCTGCGGTGAGAGGCTTCGGGGACGGATGAACTGGTTTGGGGGCGGATGAACTGGTTTGGGGGCGGATGAACTGGTTTGGGGGCGGAAGAACTGGTTTGGGGGCGGATGAACCGGTCTGGGGATGGTGGAGCCAATGTGGGGGCTGCTGAGCTGGCCTGGGGACAGCAGATCCCGCCTGGGGACAGCTGAACTGGTTTGGGGATGGATGAACTGGTTTGGGGACAGTTGAGCTGGGTTTGGGGACAGATCAACCAATTTGGGGTCTGGTGAGATGGTTTGGGGATGTATGAACTAGTTTGGGGATGGATGAACTGGTTTTGGGACAGTTGAGCTGGGTTTGGGGACAGATCAACCAATTTGGGGTCTGGTGAGATGGTTTGGGGACAGCGGAGCTGGCATGGGGACAGCTGAACTGGTTTGGGGATGGATGAACTGGTTTGGGGACAGTTGAGCCGGGTTTGGGGACGGATCAACCAATTTGGGGTCTGGTGAGATGGTTTGGGGACAGCTGAGCTGGCGTGGGGACAGCTGAACTGGTTTGGGGATGGATGAACTGGTTTGGGGACAGTTGAGCCGGGTTTGGGGACAGATCAAACAATTTGGGGTCTGGTGAGATGGTTTGGGGACAGCTGAGCTGGGCGTGGGGACAGCTGAACTGGTTTGGGGACGAACGAACTGGTTTGGGGACAGTTGAGCCGGGTTTGGGGACAGATCAGCCAGGTTGGGGACAGCTGAACTGGTATGGGGACAGTTGAGCTGGGTTTGGGTACAGATCAGCCAGTTTGGGGTCTGCTGAGATGGTTTGGGGACAGCTGAGCCAGTGTGGGGACAGCTGAACCGGTTTGGGGATGAACGAACTGGTTTGGGGACAGTTGAGCTGGGTTTGGGGACAGATCAACCAATTTGGGGTCTGGTGAGATGGTTTGGGGACAGCGGAGCCGGCATGGGGACAGCTGAACTGGTTTGGGGATGGATGAACTGGTTTGGGGACAGTTGAGCTGGGTTTGGGGACGGATCAGCCAGTTTGGGGACAGCTGAACTGGTTTGGGGACAGTTGAGCCGGGTTTGGGGACAGATCAACCAATTTGGGGTCTGCTGAGATGGTTTGGGGATGGATGAACTGGTTTGGGGATGGATGAACTGGTTTGGGGACGGTTGAGCTGGGTTTGGGGACGGATCAACCAATTTGGGGACAGATGAGCCACATTTGGGCCTGAGAGTGAATTTTTGGGCTTAGCTGAGCCAATTTTTGGGGCCAAACCACACCACTCTTGGGGCAAATTGAACCAGTTTTGGGGATCCGAGAGAGCCGGTTTTGGGGCCCCGACAGCCACTTTTTGGGGCCAAACCAAGCCAGTTTGGGGCCCTGAATGAGCTGGGTTTGGGGCTAAACTAAGCCAGTTTGGGGCCCTGACCGAGCTGGTTTTGGGGCCAAACCGAGCCAGTTTGGGTCTCCAACAAAGCCAGTTTGGGGCCCCAACCGAGCCGGTTTTGGGGCCAAACTGAGCCATTTAGGAGCCCAACCGAGCCGTTTTCGGCGCACGCTGACGCCCGCCTCCCCACAGCGCGGCGCTGGAGGCCCTGGGCATCCCCTGCTACCTGGGGGGTGCGGCACGGGGGCTTCTCCCCCCCGGCAGCCCCCTCCTCCTGCGCCAGAACCGCCGCGACGCCCTCCGCGATGCCGACCTGGTGCTGCTGGCAGGTACCGGGATGGGGTGAGGTGGGGGGCGGAGGGGGGCACCCGCTACGTCCCCGTCCCCATCCTGACACCCCGCGTGCGTCCCCGAGGTGCCGTCTGTGATTTTCGCCTCTCCTACGGGCGCCTTTTTGGTCGCCGCGCCGCCATCGTGGCTGTTAACCGGGACCGGGCGCAGCTCCTCCGCAATTCTGATGTCTTCTGGAAACCCCGGCTCGCCGTGCAAGGTGAAACCCCCCCCCCCCGACTCCCCCAACTCTGCCCTTGCCCCCCCCCACCCCGTGCGCCTGAAATGGGCCGCGTGGGGTGCGACGAGTTGGGCGTTCTCGGCAGGCGACGCTGCCTCCTTCGTGGTGCGGTTGGCGCGGAGCCTGCGGGGCTACGCCTGCCCCAGGGACTGGGTGGAGGGGCTGCGCGAGGCCGATCGGAAAAAGGAGCAGGCTAACCGGTGAGTGCCCGCGGGACGGGGACGAGGACAGGGACAGGGCTGGGGACAAGGGAGGGGAGGGGGATGAGGAGAGGGATGGGCACAGGCGTGGGGACAGGGATAGGGACAGGCTCAGGGACAGGGACAGTTAGAGATGGGGACAGGGATGGGGACAGGGACAGGGATGGGGAGGGGAACAGGCACAGAGATGGGGACAGGGATGGGCACAGTTGTGGGGACGGGGACAGGGACAGGCATGGGGACAGGGACAAGCATCAGGAAAGGCATGGGGACAGGGACAGGCATGGGGCTGGGGACAGGGATGGGGACAGGCATGGGGACAAGCATAGGGACAGGGACAGGCATGGGGACAGGGACAGGAATAGGCATGGGGACAGGGACAGGCATGGGGCGGGGGACAGGGATGGGGACAGGCATGGGGACAAGCATAGGGACAGGGACAGGCATGGGGACAGGGACAAGCATCAGGAAAGGCATGGGGACAGGGACAGGCATGGGGCTGGGGACAGGGACAGGCATGGGGTGGGGGACAGGGATGGGGACAGGCATGGGGACAAGCATAGGGACAGGGACAGGCATGGGGACAGGGACAAGCATCAGGAAAGGCATGGGGACAGGGACAGGCATGGGGCTGGGGACAGGGACAGGGACAGGCATGGGGACAGGGACAGGCATGGGGCTGGGGACAGGGACAGGGACAGGCATGGGGACAGGGACAGGGACAGGCATGGGGACAGGCATGGGGACAGGGACAGGCATGGGGCTGGGGACAGGGACGGGGACAGGCATGGGGACAAGCATAGGGACAGGGACAGGCATGGGGACAGGGACAAGCATCAGGAAAGGCATGGGGACAGGGACAGGCATGGGGCTGGGGACAAGCGTGGGGACAGGGACAGGCATGGGGCTGGGGACAGGGACGGGGATGAGCATGGGGACAAGCACGGGGATGGGGACAGGGAGGGACATGGATCTTGGCCTGTTTGGGGGGGATCCCCTCCCCTTTCTGCTTTGGGGGGCTTCCCACTCCCAGTCCTTGGGGGATCCCAACCCATTTCCAACTGGGAGGGGGGGCCCATCCCCACCCCCACCCCCACCCCCACCCCCATTCTTTGGGTGATTCTTGGCCCGGGGGTGGGGGGTGTGGGGGGGTCTCCCCCCAACAGGGAGAAGGCAGCGACCCCCACCCCCCAACACCTGAACCCCCTGGACCTGCTGCACCGCCTGGACGCGCTGCTGCCCCCCGAGAGCCTCCTCGTAGCCGACGGGGGGGACTTCGTGGGCACCGCCGCCTACATCGTCCGTCCCCGACGTCCCCTCGCCTGGCTGGACCCCGGTAAGGACCCCCCCGCCCCGCCCCGCCCCGGGCACGTTGTCACCGTAGGGGACACGCAACGCACGGGTGACGCTGCCGGCCGTTGTCTCCGCAGGAGCTTTTGGCACGTTGGGAGTCGGCGGAGGGTTCGCGCTGGGTGCCAAGCTCTGCCGTCCCGAAGCGGAGGTAAGGGGATGCGGTGGCCTGCGGGGACGGCGGCCACCGTGCCACCCGCGTGGCCTCAGGGTGTTTGTCCCCTCCCCGGCATCAGGTTTGGGTCCTCTACGGCGACGGCTCGCTGGGCTACAGCTTGATGGAGTTTGACACTTTCGTGCGGCACAAGGTCAGACGGCGCCAAAAATGGGGTGGGGGGGAAATGGGGTCTTGTCCCCGTCCCGGGGTGTCACCAGGGCGCGGTGGCCCTGTGCTTTGTCCCCTACAGACGCCCGTCATCGCGCTAGTGGGCAACGACGCGTGCTGGAGCCAGATTGCCCGGGAGCAAGTGGCTTTGCTGGGCAGCAACGTGGCATGTGGCCTTGAGTACCTGGGTGAGCACTGTGTCCCCTGCTTTGTCCCCAGATTTGGGGACACCTGGGTGACCCCATGTCATCCCAGGGTGGATTGAGCCAGGCCTGGTGGCATCACGACACCTTGGGGTGGATCAAACTGTGCCTGGTGGCACCGTGTCACCCTGGATCAAGCCATGCCTGGTGGCACCGTGTCACCCTTGGGAGGATCGGGCCATGCCTGGTGACACCGTGTCACCTTGGAGCCGGCCATGCCTGGTGGCACCATGTCACTCTTGGGAGGATCAAGCCATGCCTGGTGGCACCGTGTCACCTTGGAACCGGCCATGCCTGGTGGCACCATGTCACCCTTGGGAGGATTGGGCCATGCCTGGTGGCACCGTGTCACCTTGGAGCTGGCCATGCCTGGTGGCACCAGGTCACCCCAGATCAGGCCATGCCTGGTGGTGTCATGTCACCCTGGATCAAGCCATGCCTGGTGGCACCGTGTCACCTTGGAACCGGCCATGCCTGGTGGCACCATGTCACCCTTGGGAGGATTGGGCCATGCCTGGTGGCACCGTGTCACCTTGGAGCTGGCCATGCCTGGTGGCACCAGGTCACCCCAGATCAGGCCATGCCTGGTGGCACCGTGTCACCTTGGAGCCGGCCATGCCTGGTGGCACCATGTCACTCTTGGGAGGATTGGGCCATGCCTGGTGGCACCGTGTCACCTTGGAGCCGGCCATGCCTGGTGGCACCATGTCACCCTTGGGAGGATTGGGCCATGCCTGGTGGCACTGTGTCACCCCAGATCAGGCCATGCCTGGTGGTATCATGTCACCCTGGATCAGGCCATGTCTGGTGGCACCGTGTCACCCTTGGGAGGATTGGGCCATGCCTGGTGGCACCGTGTCACCTTGGAGCTGGCCATGCCTGGTGGCACCATGTCACCTTTGGGAGGATCAGGCCATGCCTGGTGGCACCGTGTCACCTTGGAGCTGGCCATGCCTGGTGGCACCAGCTCACCCCAGATCAGGCCATGCCTGGTGCTATCATGTCACCCTGGATCATACCATGGCTGGTGGCACCGTGTCACCCTTGGGAGGATCGGGCCATGCCTGGTGGCACTGTGTCACCCTGGATCAAGCCATGCCTGGTGGCACCATGTCACCCTTGGGAGGATCAGGCCATGGCTGGTGGCACCGTGCCACCCCAGATCAAGCCATGCCTGATGGCACCGTGTCACCCTTGGGAGGATCAGGCCATGCCTGGTGGCACCGTGGCACCCTTGGGAGGATCAGGCCATGCCTGGTGGCACCGTGTCACCCTTGGGAGGATCGGGCCATGCCTGGTGGCCCTGTGTCACCATGGAGCAGGCCATGCCTGGTGGCACCATGTCACCCAGGGTCAGGCCATGTCTGGTGGCACCATGCCACCTCGGGGAGGATGGAGCTTGGTAGCCCAGTGCCCCCCCTTATCGAGCCACGCCCAGTGGCCCTCTATCACCCCAATATCAAGCCATTCCCATGGAGGTGACAGGGCCACCGCCACTGTCCCCTCCTTACAGACTACCACGCGGCGGCCGAAGCTCTGGGTGGCAAAGGCTTCGTGGTGGGTCGCCCGGACTACGATCGGCTGGACGCCGTCCTCCGTGCCGCGCAGGATGCGTGCCGCCAAGGCCGCCCCGTCCTCATCAACGCCCTCATCGGCAAGACTGACTTCCGTGACGGCTCCATCTCCGTCTAGGGACAGCGTCCCCAAAATGTCCCGGCTTTGTCCCCGCTGTGGGGGACAGAGGAAAGGGATGTTTTTGGGTGACACCGGTGCTGTGTCCCCTCCCCATCCCAGGGCACAGCCACGTCCCCCCCCGGCAATAAAGCAGCACCGTGTGCCCACACCCGCCATCCTGTGCCATCAATTTGGGTGCCAACACCCCGGGGACACCCTAAGTGACATTTTGGGGACTGTCACCCCCCCCCCCCCCCACCGCCACCACCACTTCGTCAGGACGGCGTTCGCGCCAACACACGCAAAAAGCCCGGCGGCGAGTGCAGCTTGTGTCATTTATTGCTGGTGACGGTGACAAGGCGGTGGCAGGGCGAGGAGGGGGCCAGGCCACGCTGCGGGGAGGGGACAGGGGACAGCGTTGTCACCCCCCCCCCCCTCCCCCGGCCTGCCTGCACCCCCTGCCCGGGCGCTTTAACACTGGTGGCTCAGCCCGGCCGGGCCGGTGGTTTCACATTCAGCTGGTTCCTTTAAGGCTAATACTGAGCAAGGCTGGTTTTGGGGAGGGGGGGGGTGTGGGGGGTGTATTTTGGGGACCCCCCCCCTCCGCCGTAACACTGGCAGTGGGTTTATTTTGGGGGGAAAAAGGGGGTTTTTTGTTGCAGGCTGCGGGTGACAGCGGCCGCCGTCCATCCATGCACACACACGCACACGAAGCTCGAGTAATAAATAAAGCTCAGCGCTCCCGTACCGGCAGCACCCCCCGCCTTGGGGAGGGGGGAGCTAGAAAATGGGGGGGGGGGGCCCCCAGTGAGGGGGGGGGGCCCTGCTGCCACCCAGGCTGGGGACGGGTGGCAGGAGGGAGCCCCATCGCCCTCTTTGGGGTGCACACGCAGCGGGGAAGGGGGTTTGGGGGAGCGTGGGGGGACAGCCCCCCACCAGCCTGAGCGATGGAGGTCACGGACCCTTGTCAATATTGCCTAATACTGTTTTTTTTGGGGGGGGGGGGTGTCTGGGGGGGGCCCCCAGGGAGGGGACAAGGGGGTGAAGAGGCACTTGAGGGCAAAATTTGGCCATATAAAATAAAAAAAAAAGCCGAGCAAGAGGCACCGAGCACCGGGTCCCTCCTCTGCCCTCCCCCAAAAAAACACCGGGGGGGGGTAGAAACCGGAGCCGGGGCTGTTTTGGGGGAGCCCCCCCTCACCGAAGGCGGCACGGCCCTCGCCGTCGGGGTCCCTTCCTGCTCGGCGCTGTGCAAATCGAAGGCAACTAAGAGGCAAGTGCTGCTTTTTTGGTCGCTGTCGCACCGGCGGCGGCATCAGCACCGGTGTTAGCATCGGTACCGGTGTCGGCATCGGCACCGGTATCGGCATCGGTACCGGTGTTGGCGCCGGTCTCACAGGCAGACGTTGATCTGCTTGGCGAGCTCCCGCTCGAGGTCGAGGATGAGCGCGTCGAAGTCCTTGAGGTTGAGGCGGGGGCCGAAGGGCGCCTCGGGCTCCTCGCCCAGGGCGAAATCGGCCACGAAGAGGGTCCGCCGGTGCGGAGAGTGCCGCGCCGGCACCCCGGTCTCATCGTCACCGGCCGCCACCTTGTCGTAGTCGGAGGCGCTGGCCGTGCCGGGTACCAGTAGGAATTGGTGGTCGCAGATGCTCCAGTCGCCGGCGTAGCGGTTGCTGGGGGGGCTCTCCGGTCCTCGGGGACGGTGACGGGCCACCACCGCGCTCTCCAGCAGGTCCAGTCGCAGCGGTGGGCCCCGGTGCTGCTGCGGGCAACCGGGCTGTGCCCCTTCCCAAAGTTGGGGGGCTGCGGCTGAGCGGGGGGCTGCAGAGAGAGGGGTAAAGGGGGCGGGGGGGGCACCAGGAGGTTTGTTGGTGTTGGAGGGTTGGGAAAATGGGGGGGCCACGGAGCTTTTGGTGGGAACGGGGAAGCCCGGCTCGGCTGCTGGGAATGGGGGGGGGACCCATTACTGGAGATGGTGGGGGGCACAGACCAGCAAGAAATAGGGGGACCCCACAAGAGCTGTTAAATGTGGGGGGGGGGCTATGGACCAGCTGCTGGAAAAATGGGGGGCTCCAGACCTTTTGCTGGAGATGGGGGGGACCCAGGAGAGCTGCAGGATGGGGGGGGGGGGGGGGCACAGGGCAGATGTGTGGGGCTGTGGCCTGTGGAGCAGCCACCAGAAAAGTGGGGGGGACCCCAGATCTTTTGCTGGAGATAGGGGGGGGGGCATGGTCCAGCAATGTGGGGGTGTCACGGACCCCTGGAGCAGCTTCTGGGGACGGTGGCCCATGGGGAAGCCACAGGGGGATCACAGAACCCCACTGGGGCTGGGGGGGGGGGGGTGCCCCCCCTCCCCCAAGAGCTACCACATGGGGGTCACAGACCCCTGGAGCAGCTGCTGGGGAGGGTGACCCATAGGAAAGCCACGGGGGGGGGGGCACAGATCCCCTCTGGACTGGGGGGGGCCCCCCCAAGAGCAGCCACACGGGGGTTACGGACCCCTGAAGTAGCTGCTGGGGACAGTGGCACGTGGGGGGGGGAGTCACAGACCCCCAGATCAGCTGCCACCGATGGTGGCCCAGGCGGTGGCCGTGCAAAGAGCCCCCCCGCCCCCCCCCCAAAGTGAGGGGGTGCAGGTGTCCCCCCAACCCCGCTCACCCGGCCAGGCCTGCAGCAGGTAGTGCAGCACCTCGATGTGCTTCTTGAAGTCAACGGCGCTGGCGATGTCCTCGCAGTGGGTGTAGCTCCGGTTGCCGGTGCCAGTGCCGGTACCGGTGCCGGAGCGCCGGGGCTCCTGGTTCTGGGTGAGCAGGACGGGTCCGAAACAAACGGCGATGTTCTGCGAGTTCATGCGGTTGAAATCGTGGAAGGAGGCAACCAGGCTGAGGTGGTCCAGGAGCCGCGTCAGCGTGGCCTGGGGGACGAGGTGGCCTCAGTGGGGACGTCCTCCGATGCCACCCCGTTGTCCCGCACCCCCCCAAAACGGAGCCGAGGGGAATCACCCCAGGGGATTTGGCTGCGGATGGTCCCTGATATCACCGGGGCCGAGTCACACAGGGAATGCGGAGGTGGAAATAAATGCTTAGATATTGGGGGGGGATGCGAAGACACCCCCAAAAATGCTTGGGGGGTCCTGAGGAGGGAGGTGACACCGAGACATGTCCCCATTGCACGTGCCACAGGCCGAGAAATAAGGACTGTCTGCAGCGGTGACTCGGGATGGGGGAGACCCCGGGGCTGAGCGGCAATGGGATCCCCCCCCTAATCCCTTGCCGCGGTTGGGTACCCCCTTTTTGGCACCGGGCACCCACCTTCTCGACATCGGGCAGGCAGTCGAGCAGGGTGACGGCGTCCCGCTCTCCCGGGGGGGTCCGAGGGGGTCGCTTGGCCATGGCCTCCAGTACGACGTGGTAGAGCGTGGGGGTGATGAGCGGCGTGGGCAGCTCCCGCAGGTAATCCTTGAGGATGCCTGCAGGCGAGAGGACACGGCGGGGGGGGACACACACACGGGGACATCAGCGTGGGATGCACAGGGACCTGCGGGGACACCCCCCCCCCCCCCGTGACGAGCACCCACCCGTGATGACGTTGATGTCGGGGTAGAGCTGCTCCGAGAGCGTCACGGCTGCGCTGTCCCTCTCAAAGGCGTCGCGAAGCTCTTTCTTGACGGCGGCCGAGCCGCAGAGCCGGTACAACCCCACCACCTGCAAACGGGGACACCGTCACCGCGGTTTGGGGGGGGGGTTCATCCACCGCCAGCCCCCCGTAGCCGTCACCGTAAGTCCCCGCTCACCTTCAGCCCTCGTTTCTCTATCTCGGCCACGCATTTCTGGATGAGCAGGGGCACCTTGGTGGCTGTCTTCTCCCTCTCCACCAGCTGGCCGAGCTCCACGCCGAAGACGCGGGGTTCCCGCTCGCCGGGACTGTCCCATTGCTCCACCAAGGTGAATTTGGAGTAGAGGACGCCGCGAGGTTGCAGCCGCACCGCCAACTGCTGGGCCCGGCAACCTGCAGAGCCGAGAGTGGTGCCGTCAATGGGGCGCGGAGTCGCCAAACCCCAAACCGACCCCACCACCCGGCCGTACCTCTGAAGATGTGGGGCAGGACCACGGTGCCGTGGCAGCAGAGGCGGTTGCGGCAGGAGGTGGGATCCCAGGAGAAGACGATCACCTTGAGGTGCCGGGCACCTTCCAGCTCCAGGTTGAAGGTATGGTTGAGGCCGAGGAACGCCGTCTTGCAGGGCAGCAAAGCCGTGCGAGCCCGGTTGGCCGCGTCCACCTGCAACACGCAGAAAACCTCCCGGGGTTCGGCCCGCGGCGGCTTCAGGTCCTGCACGCCGTGGAGGTGAACGCTCACCAGCCCCGAGATGTGCTGCCCGCACCGTGGCGGCGTCTCCCCGCAGCTGTAGGGGCGGAAAGCGCCCACATCCAGCCCGTTTTCCCCATCCTCCGGTTCGGCACGCGCCCCGGCTTTAGCCGGCAGCTCCGGGGAGTCGCCGTCGCTCAAGTAGCCGCCTTTGCCGGCCGCTTTGGCTCGCGGCAGCCCCGGCTGCGAAGCCACGCTGCTGTCTAGGTGGTAGCGGCTGATGACGTTGCTGGATTCCTTGCGGGTTTCGGAGGGTGAGGTGCCACCCTCTTGGCCCCGGGGCCGGGGGCTGCGTAGGCTCAGCTTCCTCCGTAGCTCCGGCAGCTTCTTCATCTTCATAGAGAGGCGACGAACGGTACCCGGAGACTTCACCTTGTTGAGCGAACGGCCCTTCTTGGGGCTGGCGGGGGGCGAGGGGGTGGTCAGCCCCGTCCCCGAGCTCACGCAGGGGATCGGCATCTTCCCTGCAGGGGCGGGGGGGGGAAAGGGGGTGAACGGGTGCCTGGAGGGGGTACGGGGAAGCCTGGGTGGGATGGGGCTGCTCCCCGGAAACTGCTGTGGGGTGGAGAGAGGGTCCTGTGGGATTGGGTGGGGGCGATGGGGTCTGGGGGGACACCGTTCTGGGTGATGGGGAGGGGACGGGGACGATACGGTCTGGGGGACAATGTCCTGTGGGACGGGCAGGGGATGGGGACTGTGGGGTCTGGGGGACAAAGTCCTAGGAGATGGGGAAGGGACGAGGACTGTGGGGTCCTGGGGACACTGTCCTGGTGTGGGGACAGGGACTGTGGGGTCCTGGGGACACTCTGCTGGGGGATGGGGAAGAGATGGGCACTGTGGGGTCCTGGGGACACTCCCCTGGTGTGGGGACAGGGAGTGTGGGGTCCTGGGGACACTCTGCTGGGGGATGGGGAAGAGATGGGGACTGTGGGGTCCTGGGGACACTCCCCTGGTGTGGGGACAGGGACTGTGGGGTCCTGGGGACACTCTGCTGGGGGATGGGGAAGAGATGGGGACTGTGGGGTCTTGGGGACACTCCCCTGGTGTGGGGACAGGGACTGTGGGGTCCTGGGGACACTCTGCTGGGGGATGGGGAAGAGACGGGGACTGTGGGGTCCTGGGGCCACTCCTCTGGTGTGGGGACAGGGACTGTGGGGTCCTGGGGACACTCTGCTGGGGGATGGGGAAGAGACGGGGACTGTGGGGTCCTGGGGACACTGTCCTGGTGTGGGGACAGGGACTGTGGGGTCCTGGGGACACTCTGCTGGGGGATGGGGAAGAGATGGGGACTGTGGGGTCCTGGGGACACTCCTCTGGTGTGGGGACAGGGACTGTGGGGTCCTGGGGACACTCTGCTGGGGGATGGGGAAGAGATGGGGACTGTGGGGTCCTGGGGACACTCCCCTGGTGTGGGGACAGGGACTGTGGGGTCCTGGGGACACTCTGCTGGGGGATGGGGAAGAGACGGGGACTGTGGGGTCCTGGGGCCACTCCTCTGGTGTGGGGACAGGGACTGTGGGGTCCTGGGGACACTCTGCTGGGGGATGGGGAAGAGACGGGGACTGTGGGGTCCTGGGGACACTGTCCTGGTGTGGGGACAGGGACTGTGGGGTCCTGGGGACACTCTGCTGGGGGATGGGGAAGAGATGGGGACTGTGGGGTCCTGGGGACACTCCCCTGGTGTGGGGACAGGGACTGTGGGGTCCTGGGGACACTCTGCTGGGGGATGGGGAGGGGACAGGGACTGTGGGGTCCTGGGGACACTCTCCTGGGGGATGGGGAAGAGATGGGGACTGTGGGGTCCTGGGGACACTCTGCTGGGGGATGGGGAAGAGATGGGGACTGTGGGGTCCTGGGGACACTCCCCTGGTGTGGGGACAGGGACTGTGGGGTTCTGGGGACACTCTGCTGGGGGATGGGGAAGAGATGGGGACTGTGGGGTCCAGGAGACATCCCTGGGGACAGGGACTGTGAGGTTCGAAGGACACTGTCCAGGGAGACTGGGAAGGGACAGGAACCACTGGCCTGGGGACAAGGAAGGGATGGGGTCCACGGGATCGGGATGATGCCATCCTAGGGGACAGGGACCATGGGGTCCAGGGGACAATGGGGACAGGGACTATCAGGTCTGGGGGGGACCCAGGGGACAGAGAAAGGACAAAGACCGCAGGGTGCTGTGGATAGAGACAGGACTGTGGGGCCCAGGGGACACTCTCCTGGAGGGGTGACAGGAGGACAAGGACAGGAGGCCACCACTGTCCCACCTCTCCCCAAGCCACAGCCGCGTGCCGCCCCTTACCACAAGCCTGGGTCCTGCTGGCTCCCGGCTCCTCTCCTCGGCCAGCCGTGGGCAGCGCCGGGGCCGTGCCGCTGCGGGGTCCGGAGCTCTCTGCTGTCCCCAAACCGCCCCAGGGGGGGTCTTCCCTACCCGTCTTCGGGGGTGACTCCCCACCACGGCCCCTGTCGGCGTCGCGGCTCCCTCTGCTCCCCGTCTTCCAGGAGCTCCCAGGCTGGGGGTCCTCATCTTCGGGGATGGGGTTGTACCAGATCTCGCCCTCACTGCCGGCAGCGCCGGCATCCGCCTCAGCTCCGCCGCCTGGCTCATCCAGCCCTGGTCCCTTCACCGATGACAGCACCCAGTGCCGGCTGCTCCGCTCCAAGCTCTGCAAGTAGGCGCCGTGCCCGGGGCTCCTACCGGGACCACCCAGCTCCCCAGAGCCGTTCACCGCCTCGGCTTCCTCCGCCGGCTCCACGTCTTCCTCACCAGGCTGCTCGATGCCAGGCTGGGGGCTGCCGGCAGCAGGGTCCGGCTCGCCGGCATCCACCAGATCCGGGGAGGCTTTGGGAGGCAGCGGCCGCCTCTCATCGCGGCCACCGCAGGAGAAACGGGCCCAGTTCTGCTTGCGGGATGCCGCCGGCACCGGCTCCACCGATGCCGCATCAGGGTCCACCGGAGAGTCAGGGCTCGGTGGGGCATGGTCTGCGGGAGGACGGAAAAGAGCTGGGCTGAGTGCGGGGGTCCCCAAAATGCCAACGGGGAGCCCACCGGCACATGGGGACCTCTCTCTTGTGTCCCCCCCCACCACCCTGAGCATCTTGCCAGGCCACCCACCATCCTCACCCTGAATCCGTTGCCGTACTGGATGGGACCCCCCTTCTCCGTGCCGGCTCTGCCGGGGCGGAGGGCAGGCGCAGGCAGCTGCACGCAGCCCCTTGCCAAGCGGGATTTCCGGTTGTTTACTGCTGGCCGGACCCGTGGCCGCACTCCCACCGTCCCGGCGCGGGCAGGGGGAGCCCCGGCAGGGAGAGGGGGGCATGGCCAGACCCTTCTGCACCCCAGTGGGGACAGGGCTGCACTCCAACGGGGACGGCGGTGGCTCTGCCCGTGTCCCCTGGCTCTGTGCCCCAAGGCAGGGTCCTGCCCCCCTGCACTCCCTGGCTCACACACAGGCGGGTCCCCCCAGTTCCCTGCACCCCCCCGGGTTCATTTGTGCCCCCCCCCCCCCCAGGTTGTCTGCATCCTTCCAACTTGTGCCCCCCAAACTCCCCTGCCTTGTGCCCCCCAATCCCCCTGCACCCACAGCAGGGTGCCCCCCCCCCCCGTAGCACCCCACAGACCCCTGGCATTCCCCCCACCCCGTGACGCCATGGCCATAGCTTGGTGTGGGGCTCCCTGAGCTCCGTGGGAGCTTGACACCCCCACAGATGTGGGGTGGGGGCAGGAAGAACCTGGGGGGGGGACACCCCGATTCCTGTAGGGCACAGAGGGAGCTGGGGTGATAGGGGCCCCTTCCTTGGGGGGCAGGAGGGGAAATGGGGACATTGGGGGGGCCCTTGCTGGGGGAATGGGACCCTGGGGTGATGGGGGACCCTTCCTGGTGGGGGGGCCCTTCCTTGGGGGGCAGGAGGGGCCCTGGGGACAAGGGGGGGCCCTTCCAGGGGGGGGGATCCCTTCCTTGAGGGGGCATGAGGGACCCCAGGGTGATGGGGGTCCCTTCCTTGGGGGGGGCAGGAAGGACCCCAGTGTGATGGGGGAAGTCCCTTCCTTGGGGAGGGGGTCCCTTCCTTAGGAGGGACAGGAGGGTCCCTAGGGTGATGGGGGGTCCCTTCCTTAGGGCGGGCAGGAAGGACTCCAGGGTGATGGGGGTCCCTTCCTCGGGGGGGGGGCAGGAAGGACCCCAGGGTGATGGGGGGTCCCTTCCTTAGGGGGGGCAGGAGGGTCCCCAGTGTGATGGGGGGGTCCCTTCCTTGAGGGGTCCCTTCCTTAGGGGGGGACAGGAAGGACCCCAGGGTGATGGGGGGTCCCTTCCTCGGGGGGGGGAGGTCCCTTCCCTAGGGTAGGCAGGAAGGACCCCAGGGTGATGGGGGTCCCTTCCTTAGGGGCGGCAGGAGGGACCCCAGGGTGATGGAGGGGTCCCTTCCTTAGGGAGGGGGTCCCTTCTCGGGGGTGTTCCTTCCTTGGGGGGGCAGAGCCCCAGGGTGATGGGGGTCCCTTCCTTGGGAAGAGGGTCCCTTCCTTCAGGGGGGTTAGGAGGGACCCTGGGCTGATGGGGGGTCCCTTCCTTGAGGGGTCTCTTCCTTACGGGGGGCAGGAAGGACCCCAGGGTGATGGGGGGTCCCTTCCTTAGGGAGGGGGTCCCTTCTCGGGGGTGTTCCTTCCTTGGGGGGGCAGAGCCCCAGGGTGATGGGGGTCCCTTCCTTAGGAAGAGGGTCCCTTCCTTAGGAGGGGCAGGCAGAACCCCAGGCTGATGGGGGGGTCCCTTCCTCGGGGGGGGCAGGAGGGACCCCAGGGTGATGGGGGGGTCCCTTCCTTGGGAAGAGGGTCCCTTCCTTCGGGGGGGTTAGGAGGGACCCTGGGGCGATGGGGGTCCTTTCCTTGAGGGGTCCCTTCCTTTGGGGAGGTTAGGAGGGACCCTGGGCTGATGGGGGGTCCCTTCCTTGAGGGGTCTCTTCCTTACGGGGGGCAGGAAGGACCCCAGGGTGATGGGGGGGTCCCTTCCTTGAGGGGTCCCTTCCTTAGGGGGGGCAGGAGGGACCCCAGGGTGATGGGGGGTCCCTTCCTCGGGGGGCGGCAGGAGGGACCCCAGGGTGATGGGGGGTCCCTTCCTTGGGGAGGGGGTCCCTTCTCGGGGGTCTCCCTTCCTGGGGGGGCAGGAGGGACCCCAGGTTGATGGGGGGGGGGGTGTCCCTTCCTCGGAGGGGGGGGGTCCCTCTCCTTGGTGGGGACAGGAGGGACCCCAGGTTGATGGGGGGGGGGGGGGGGGTGTCCCTTCCTCGGAGGGGACAGGAGGGACCCCACGGTGATGGGTTCCCTTCCTCGGGGGTGGGGGTCCGTACCTCTGTCCTTGGCGTCCGACTTCTTCCCGCGCGGGCGGTCGCGGCCCCTCAGGCGGGAGAAGGTCCGCCGCAGCAGCGGCTCCGCCATCACCCGCCCCGCTCCCCTCACCGGGGTCTCCTCACACCGCTGGGGACCCCCCCCCCTCGGCCCTGCCCGGCTCCCTTGGCCCGTCCAGGTTCCCTTCAGTCCTTCCCGGTCCCCTCAGCCCGGCTCGGTCCCCTCAGCCCGGTCCGGTCCCCTCAGGCCGTCCCCGTCCCCCTCAGCGCGGCGGGGCCTGAAGCGGCGGCGCCGCCATCCCGCGGCGCGAATTCCTGGGATGCCGCCGGCAGCGCTGCCGGGAGCTGTAGTCCGGAACCACGGGGAACCCCCCCCCACACACACCCACCCACCCGGGACCGAGACCCCCCCCCCCGAACCGGGGACATCCCCCTCCGGAGCGGGGACCCCCCCCCGGGAGCGGGAAACCTCCCGGAGCCCCCCCGCCCTGGGCCCGCGGCCACAGGGTGAGGGGATATGGGGAGCCCTGGGGGGGGGGGGTATTTGAGGGGTCTGGGGGGTATTGGGGGGTCTGGAGGGGATTTAAGGGGGCCTGGGGGACGTTTGGAGGGGGTTGGGGGGGTATGTGGAGGGTTCTAGGGGGTATTTGGCGTCTGGGGAGTATTTGGGAGGGGGGGCTGGGGGTATTTCGGGGTCTGGAGGGGGATTTAGGGGGGTCTGGGGGGTATTTGGGGGAGCGCTGGGGCCTCTTTGCGGGTCTAGAGGGGGTTTCAGGGGGGTGTGGGGGGTATTTGGGTGTCCTGAGGGGTAACTGGGGGAACCCCGGGGGTTATTTGGAGGTCTAGGGGGTATTTGGGGGGGGTCTGGGGGTATTTTGGGGACTGGAGGGGTGTTTAGGGGGATTTAGGGGGGTATTTGGGGGAGCCCTGGGGGCTATTTGCAGGTCTAGAGGGGAATTTAGGAGGGGCTGGGGGGTATTTGGGGGAGCGCTGGGGGCTATTTGCGGGTCTAGAGGGGGTTTCAGTGGGGTGTGGGGAGTATTTGGGTGTCCTGGGGGGGGAATTGGGGGAACCCCGGGGGTTATTTGGAGGTCTAGGGGGTATTTTGGGGGGGTCTGGGGGTATTTCGGGGTCTGGAGGGGGGTTTAGGGGGATCTGGGGGGTATTTGGGGGAGTGCTGGGGGCTATTTGCAGGTCTAGAGGGGGGTTTAGGAGGGGCTGGGGGGTATTTGGGGGAGTGCTGGGGGCTATTTGCAGGTCTAGGGGGGGATTTAGGGGGGTCTGGGGGGTATTTGGGGGAGCGCTGGGGGCTATTTGCAGGTCTAGAGGGGAATTTAGGGGGGTGTGGGGGGTATTTGGGTGTCCTGGGGGGTAATTGGGGGAACCCCGGGGGTTATTTGCAGGTCTAGGGGGTATTTGAGGGGGGTCTAGGGGTATTTCAGGGTCTGGAGGAGGATTTATGGTGGTCTGGGGGGTATTTGGGGGAGTGCTGGGGGCTATTTGCAGGTCTAGGGGGGGATTTAGGGGGGTGTGGGGGGTATTTGGGGGAGCGCTGGGGGCTATTTGCAGGTCTAGGGGGGGATTTGGGGGGGTGTGGGGGGTATTTGGGTGTCCCGGGGGGTAATTGGGGGAACCCCGGGGGTTATTTGGAGGTCTAGAGGGTATTTGGGGGGGTCTAGAGGGTATTCGGGGGGGTCTGGGAGGTAGCTGGGGGAGCCCTGGTGTGTTTGTGGGTCTGGGAAGTATTTAGGGAGGTCTGGAGAGTATTTGGCGGGGCTGGGGGGTTATTTGGAGGTCTAGGGGGTATTTGGGGGGGTCTGAAGGGTATTTGGGGGGGTCTGAGAGGTATTTAGGGAGGTCTGGGGGGTACTTGGGGGTTTGGGGGGTATTTTGGGGAGCCTGAAGGGTAATTGAAGGCATCATGGGGGATTATGGGGAGCCTGAGGGCCCAAGCCCCCCCCACCCCCTCACCCTCCATGTGGCGTCACCCCCCAAACCACCACCGCTCCGCCGAGGGACCCCCAAACCCAGAGCCAGGAGCCATCCCGCACCCCTCCACCCCAGGTCATCGGGGGTCCCCCATCCCATGCAGCCCCCCGCAACGTCACCGGAGCAGGGCCTCACTCTGCGCACGTGTTTATTGCTCTGCAGGGACTCCCTGCTCCACCCCGTACCCCGAATTTTCCTCGGAGATCCATCCGTGGACCCCAAATGGATGTGCTGAAGGTCGGAGCTGCGTACCGGAGAGCTGCAGGTAGGGATGTGGCAAGCGGAGAGCGGCTGGGGGGGAGCCCAGGGGGTGGCAGGTGCTGGGGGGGGGGGTCTCGGGGTGTCCCTTGCACGCTCAGGGGTGTCCCTCGCACACCCAGGGGAGCTGACTGTTGCAGGGGTAGTCGTACCACTGGCCGTCCTCCCTCACCGCCGCGCAGTTCTCCTGCTGCCCGCCGTTGGGCTCGTTCCTGTGCCACGAGCTGCGACGAGGAGGGGGATCGGGACAGCGTAGGGGGTGTCGCCCTGCGTCCCCGAGCCCCTGTCCCCTTGTCCCCAGCGCCCGCCGGGCCGTACCTGCTTTCCCAGGTCAGGACTGTCCCGTTCGCCCGCTTCCAGGTGCCCTCGACCTCCTCATCCCTGATGCCGAGCCAGGAGGAGCTTTGCAGCATGGTCCGGATGTGATCCTGGGGGCAAAGACAGCGTCACCCCATGGCAGAGCCCCCCCCCCGCCACAACCCTTTGCCCACCGTTGGGGACAGCGGGGGACGGCAAATCCCGGTGGCAGGTAGGACCTGATGCCGTATCCCCCCCCACCCCCCCAATATCCGCTTTCCTGGGCGTCTGGATTCATCCCCTCTCACCTTCTCCTCCGGGCCGTCCACCTCCAGGAGCTGTGTGCCCATGACCGAGCAGAAGCTCTGGGCGTTCTCCCAGGAGCTGGCTTTCTTGGAGTAGAAATAGCAGGAGTTCCTGAAATAGGTCCAGCCTTTGGAGCAAGGGGGACAGCCTGGGGACGGGGGACACAGAAAAGGGGGGGGGGGTCACCCTGCTGCGACACCCCATAAACTGGGGACAGCCCTGCCCAGAGACACGACCCCGGCTACGGGAGCTGCCGAGCATCCCTGCTGGGTTAGCGTTATGGCTGGGATAGGCTTAGAGCCCTGCTGGGGTTTGGGTTAAATCCTATATATTTAGGGCTAGGACTGGGTCGGGGTCCCATTGGGGTTTAGACTGAGTCAGGATTAGGTTAAAACCTATATATTTAGGGTTATAACTAGGTTAGGGTTCCACTGGGGTTTGGGTTTAGCTTGAGTCCTGTATGTTTAGGGTTACAGCGGGGTTGGGGTTAGAACCATGCTGAAGTTTGGGCTAAATTAGAGTTAGTTTAAGTCCTAGATATTTAGGGCTATGGCTTGGTTAGGACCCCACTGGGATTAGGGCTAGTTTAGGATTAATTTAGATCCTTTATATTTAGCGTTAGGGCTAGGTTAGGATTATTGGCACTTAGGCTAGTTTAGCGTTAGGTAAAGTCACGTATATTTAGGGTTCGAGCTGGGTTAAGACCCCATTGAAGTTTGACCTCACTTAGGGTTAGGTTAAGTTGCATATAAATTAAGTCTGCGTCAGGGTTAGGGCAAACCCATTAAGGTTTGGGTTTGGTTAGGGTTAGGTTAAGTCACCTAAGTCACCCTAAATATAAGGTTAGATCAGGTTTAGGGCCCTGTTGCAGTTTGAGCTTAGCTTAAGCTGTATCCGTGCCAGGTTAGGGTTGAACTTCAGCCAGCGTAGGGTTAGGCGAAGCCCTAAATATTTGGGATAAAGGCGCCGGGACTGACAGGAGCGGGAACAGACGTTGTCCTTGCTCCCGTGGATGACCCAGCGGCTCCACTGGCGGTCCCCGGTGTAGAGCATCACCGTGTGCTGCTGGTTGTTGCCGTAATTGAAATAGAGATCGTAGCCGGCGAGTGCCAACAGCCCACCGTCGCGGCACTCCCAGCGCTGCAGCGTGCCGTCGTCCCGGCACGGCTCCAGCCTCACGAGGGCCAGGTTTTGGCCACGGGTCGCCGTAACGCAGCGCTGGCTCCCCCAGCCCCGTAGCCGACCCCCACGTAACCACTGGAACCGTTGTGCCGCAGCCTCGGGCCGGCACTCCGTCGCCGTCAGCTGTTGCCCGCTGGCCTCCACGCACTTGCGGTGGTCTTCGTTGTACAGCAGGAAGGACTGGGAGGCTGTGGAGAGATTTCCCGGTGAACCGGGTGGGGCGGGGGGGGGACGACACACGGGGATTGGGGACACGCAGGGATCGGGGACACGTCCGTGGGTGTCACCGTGGAAAGGGAGTAGAGGGGACACACGCGCGCGGCGCGGGCACGCACCCAGGTTCGGCAGCTCCTTCGCCTTCTCTGCCTCCAGCGCCGACGTCAGGGCTGCAACTGGGGGGGGGGACGGACGGATGGACATGGGGACACACACAGCTCGCCCTGTCACCACAGGGCACGGGGTGTCCCGGAGCTGTTGCCACAGCAGGGGTGGGAGAGGGGCTGGTGTTGAGGGGTGCTGAGCGCTCAGATCCCCCGTGGAAACCCCCCAACACCCTGATAACCTTAACTCTGCCCCCCCAGCAGCCCTGGCATCATCTCCCCCGGTGGAAGGGGGCTCCCCCGAGCCCCGCGGAGCCCGGCTACTCACTGTGCCGCGAGCCGACGGAGAGGAAGAGCACGTTCATCAGCACCGAGACCCCCAAGGCCGCGGTGCCCACCAGCACCAGCTTCTCCCTGGAGCAGCACCCTGACGCTGGGGAGGGTGGGTGAGTGACGACCGGCCCCCGGTTCGGGCAGAACTGGGTGGCACCGGCTTTAACCGCAGCGTGTTTTTTTCCGGCCGGTGATGCTCTTGCCCTCGCCCGTGCCGTACCTGGGGGGTCAGGCACGTGCTTCTGGCTTGGCGCGGCGATGGGGGGGTCCAGGGGCTCGTACACGTTCTCCTCTATAGGGCACTGCAGGTCGCTGCAGGCTGGGGAGGGGACAGCGGTGACGGCACTTGTGGGGCGTCTCCCCCTCCCCGTGCCACCGTGATCCTTGGGGACTCCCCTTGGGTGTGAGGGTGGGGGATTCCCCCCGCTGCCACTTCCTTGGGGACCCCCCCTTGGGCACCAGGGGTGGGGGATCCCCCCCCAGGTGTCTCCGACCTCCCCAGGGACTGTCCTTGGGCACCGAGGATGGAAAGGGGGGTCCCCTTTAGTGCCACCGTCTACACTGGGGACCCCCTCCTTGGACATTGGGGGTGGGAAAGTGTCCCTTGGGGGTCCCCACCCACGGGACGCCCTCGGACACCAGGCACAGAGATGGGGCTCCCTCTCAGGGCCACTGCCCACCCTGGGGACACCCCTCAGGGACCAGGGATGGAGATGGGGGTCCCCTTCGGTGCCACCATCCACCCCGGGGACCCCTCTTGGGCACCGGGGACTGGGGATCCCTTTCTAGGTGCCACCACTTGCCCCAGGGACCAGGGATGGAGTGGGGATCCCTCCCTGGTGCCACAGTTCATCCTGGGGACCCCCCCCCTCAGACACCAGGGGTGGGGGAACCCCCTTTGGGTGCCACCACCCACCCTGGAAACCCACCTTGGGCACCGGGGACAGAGACAGGGGGATTCCCCCAGCACTATGAGACCCCAAAAGTGACACGGGGTGTGCGTTAGGGACAGCAGGACTGCTGGGCTAGCCCCCACCCCAACCAGCACCCCGGGGTGCTCCCTACCTTTCCCGCTGCCGGGTCCCAGCACCCACATTTGCCCCTGTCCGGCTTGGCTGGACTCAACGTTGCCGTACATCGTCCCTGCGGCACCGAAGAGCTGTCCCCAGCGGGTGTCCCCACTGATAAAGCCTGCGGGAAGCGGGTGGCGGGGGGGTGCCGGATGCACCCTCGCCCCGGGGATGGGCCTCGAAGGGGCCCCCGAGCACCCAGAGGCTTCCTCCCTGCACCCCAAAGCTTGGCTGGAGGTGGCACTGCCAGTGACAGTCCCCAACGGGTGCTGGCAAAGACCGCAGTGTCCCTGGGGTCTCGGCGCAGGAAGACCCCGTGGAGGGGGCCCAAGGGTGCTGCCTGGTTGGGGGGGTGGGTGCTGGGTGGCACTTGGGGGACTCGAGGAGAGCAAGGGCTGGGTGTTCCCGTGCCAGGGGTGTCCCCGTGGCAGCGTCCAGGGTGTCCCCATGCCCGGGATGTCCACATACCCACTGTGCACCCAGGACAATATCTGGGTTGTCCCCACGCCCAGGGTGCACCCATGCCCGTGCCCGGGGTGTCCCCATGCCCGGGGTGTCCCCATGCCCGAGGTGTCCCCATGCCCAGGGTGTCCCTGTGCCCAGGGTGCACCCATGGCAGTGTCTGGGGTGTCCCCGTGCCCGAGGTGTCCCCATGCCCGGGGTGTCCCCATGCCCAGGGTGCACCCATGGCAGTGCCTGAGGTGTCCCCATGCCCAGGGTGTCCCCATGCCCAGGGTGCACCCATGGCAGTGTCCAGGGTGTCCCCATGCCCAGGGTGTCCCCGTGCCCAGGGTGCACCCATGGCAGTGTCCAGGGTGTCCCCATGCCCGAGGTGTCCCCATGCCCAGGGTGTCCCTGTGCCCAGGGTGCACCCATGGCAGTGTCCAGGGTGTCCCCATGCCCGAGGTGTCCCCATGCCCAGGGTGTCCCTGTGCCCAGGGTGCACCCATGGCAGTGCCTGAGGTGTCCCCATGCCCAGGGTGTCCCCATGCCCAGGGTGCACCCATGGCAGTGTCCAGGGTGTCCCCATGCCCAGGGTGTCCCCTTGCCCAGGGTGCACCCATGGCAGTGTCCAGGGTGTCCCCATGCCCAGGGTGTCCCCGTGCCCGTGCCCGAGGTGTCCCCATGCCCGGGGTGTCCCTGTGCCCAGGGTGCACCCATGGCAGTGTCTGGGGTGTCCCCATGCCCGAGGTGTCCCCATGCCCAGGGTGTCCCTGTGCCCAGGGTGCACCCATGGCAGTGTCTGGGGTGTCCCCATGCCCAGGGTGTCCCCGTGCCCGTGCCCGAGGTGTCCCCATGCCCGGGGTGTCCCCGTGCCCAGGGTGCACCCATGGCAGTGTCCAGGGTGTCCCCATGCCCAGGGTGCACCCATGGCAGTGTCCGGGGTGTCCCCATGCCCGGGGTGTCCCCATGCCCAGGGTGCACCCATGGCAGTGCCCGGGGTGTCCCCATGCCCGCGGTGTCCCCATGCCCAGGGTGTCCCTGTGCCCAGGGTGCACCCACGGCAATGCCCACAGTGTCCCCGTGCCCACGGTGTCCCCATGCCCACGCTCAGCAGATGCCGGTGTCCGGGGTACACCCATGGCAGTGCCCGTGGTGTCCCCATCACCACACGGTGTCCCCATGCCTGGCACATCCCTGGTGTCAGCCACCTATGCCCATCCCAGCACCCATGGGAGAGCCGGGTGGCCCCGAGGCGGGTGCCTGGCCCCACGCCGGCTCTGGCCGGGTGCTATCAGCACCCGCCAGCCCCAGCCACAGTTCCCCGGCCACCCACCGGCACCCGGCTTATCACACCCGGTGGGAGTGGGCACCCAATGCCGTGGGGCGGGCGCAGGGCTGTGGGAAAGGCCACGGGGCTGTGGCAGAGCCGAACGTGCCGTGGTGGTGATGGGTGTCCCGTGGTAGGGCCGGGTCTGTTGTGGTGGTACCAGGTGTGCCGTGGGTCTGCCCGGTGTTCTGTGGTTGTGTTGGGTGGCCCATGGTGGTGCCGGGTGTCCCGTGGTGGTGCCGGGTGTCCCGTGGTGGTGCTGGGTGTCCCGTGGTTGTGCCGTGGGTGTCCCGTCACGGTGACAGTCGTGCCGTGGTGGTGCCTGGTGTCCTGTGGTTATGTTGGGTGTCCCATGGTGGTGCCCGGTGTCCCATGGTGGTGCCGGGTGTCCCGTGCTTGTGCCGTGGGTGTCCCATCATGGTGACAGTCGTGCCATGGGTCTGCCTGGTGTCCCATGGTGGTGCCGGGTGTCCCGTGGTTGTGCCGTGGGTGTCCCATCACAGTGACAGTCGTGCCGTGGGTCTGCCCAGTGTCCCGTGGTAGTGTTGGGTGTCCCATGGTTGTGCCGTGGGTGTCCCGTCACGGTGACAGTCGTGCCGTGGGTCTGCCCGGTGTCCCGTGGTTGTGCCCGGTGTCCCGTGGTGGTGCCCGGTGTCCCGTGGTTGTGCCGTGGGCGTCCCGTCACGGTGACAGTCGTGCCGTGGCGGTGCCGGGTGTCCCCACGGGTGTGTGTCCCCCCCCCCAGTCCCCATCCCCGCAGGACCCCCCCACCCATCCTGTCCCCACGCGTGGCCCCAGAGGCTCCCCCACACCCCTCCCTGTCCCCGCCCCCCCCCCCCCCGCGTGTCCCGGGGGGTCCCCGCGGTGCAGCGCCGCCCGCGGCCGCCAGGTGGCGGCGTCACGAAAGGAGCGGAGCCGCCGAGGGGCGGGGCCGAGCGCAGCCCCGGCCGGGAGCGGGGGGGGACCGGGGAGAGGTACGGGGGGGACGGAGGGACCGGGGAGAGGTACGGGGGAGGGGACAGCGGGACCGGGGAGAGGTACGGGGGGGACGGAGGGACCGGGGAGAGGTACGGGGGGGGGGACAGCGGGACCGGGGAGAGGTACGGGGGGGACGGAGGGACCGGGGAGAGGTACGGGGGGGGGGACAGCGGGACCGGGGAGAGGTACGGGGGGGACGGAGGGACCGGGGAGGGACCGGGGAGAGGTACAGGGGGGGGGACAGCGGGACCGGGGAGGGACCGGGGAGAGGTACGGGGGGGACGGAGGGACCGGGGAGAGGTACGGGGGGGGACGGAGGGACCGGGGAGAGGGACGGGGGGAGGGACGGGGGGGTCGGGACCAGGGAGCAGGTACCGGGGGTCGGTGCGGGGGGAGCCGGGAGCGGGGGTCGGGACCGGGAAGGACGCCGGGACCGGGGGGAGGGGGGGCCGGGACGGGGGAGCAGGGACCGGGGGTCGGTACGGGGGGAGCAGGGAGCAGGGGTCGGGACCGGGAGGGACTCCGGTATTGGGCGGGGGGGGGGGGGGGGCTGGGACCGGGGAGCAGGTACAGGGGCCGGGACCGGGGGATACCGGGACCAGGGGTCAGTACCGGGGGAGCAGGGACTGGGAAGCCGGTACCGGGGTGAAGCCGGTGGGGGGGACACCCAGTACGGGGGAGTGGGGGGAGCTGGTGCGGGAGGAGTCGGTACCGGCGAGCGGGGGGAGCCAGTACCGGGGAGGAGGGGGCTGTACCGGGCTGTGGGGCCCGGTTACCGGCAGGGGGATGGGTGCACCGGGCTGGCACCAGGAAGCCAGAAAACCGGTACCGGGGGACCAGACTGGGACTGGGAAAGGCACTGGGGAGTGGGACCCATCGGTGGCACCGGGCTGCCCCCGGGGCTCTGTCCCCATCACCAGTGACCCCGGCACCAGCTGGGCCCAGCACCCGTCACTGGTGTCCCGGCGTCCCTGGGGTGTCCCCAGTACTGGGTGGGGGACACCACCACCCCAGGGTGACCCTCTTGGGTGCTGCCTGCTCAACCCCCTCTCTCCTCACGCTGCAGACGGCACCCGGGAGGACACCGGCAGCACCAAAACGGCACCAGGGTGCTGGGACGGGATGGACACCGGCAGCGCCGATTTAGGGCCACGATGCCAGGCTGGGGCAGATGCCGGCAGCGCCCAGTCGATGCCAGCGTGCCAGGACGGTGAGGACACTGGCAGCACCGATTCGAGGCCACCGTGCCAACACCTGGCAGATGTCACCAGTGCCAAAGTGAAACCAGGCAGCCAGGACAGGGCAGGCACCGGCAGTGCCAAAACAACGCTGCGGTGTTGGGACGGGGCTGATGCCGGCAGTGCCGATTCTGGGCCACGATGCCAGGGTGAGGAGAGTGCTGACAGTGCCAAATCTGCATGCCAGGACAGGGCAGACACCGGCAGTGCCGATTTTGGGACACAATACCAGGACCGGGCAGACACCGGCAGCACCGATTTGGGGACACACCATCAGAACCAGGCAGACACCAGCAGCTCCAAACCAATGCCGGGGTGCCGGGACGAGGCAGCCACCAGTAGCGCCGATTCGGGGACACGATGCCAGGACACGGCAGATGCCAGCAGCGCCGAATCGGCCCCACAGCACCGGCACGAGGAGGATGCTGCCAAACCGAGCTGGCATGACGGTGAGGCCGCCGGCGAGGCCATGGCAGCGGCTGCCCGACCCTTTCGGTGCGGGGCATGCGGGAAGCGGTTTGGGGCGAGCGCCACGCTGATGCGGCACCAGGCGCTGCACGGGGCCGAGCGCCCCTTCTCCTGCGCCGAGTGCGGCCGTGGCTTCTGCGACCGGGCAGCGCTGGCCACGCACCGGCGAGGGCACACGGGCGAGCGCCCCTTCACTTGCGCCGAGTGCGGCAAAGCCTTTGCCGGCAGCGCGGGGCTGCTGGTGCACCAACGGGCACACACGGGTGAGCGTCCCTTTGCCTGCGCCGAGTGCGGGCAGCGCTTCCGGCAGAGCGCCCACCTTGCCCAACACCGCCAGGGCGCCCACGGCACAGGGCGCCCGCACCCCTGCCCGCAGTGCGGCAAAGCCTTCGCCCTCCGCTCCACGCTGGCCCGGCACGCTCAGACCCACACCGGTGAGCGGCCCCACGCCTGCGGCGACTGCGGACGCCGCTTCCGCCAGCGGGCTCACCTGGCCCGGCACCGCCTGGCACACACGGGTGAGCGGCCTTTCCCTTGCGGTGAGTGCGGCAAAGCCTTCGCCCTCAGCGCTACGCTGCTGCGGCACCAGCTGGTGCACACCGGCGAGCGCCCACACCGCTGCCCCGACTGTCCCCGCGCCTACACCCAAAGTGCCTACCTGGCCCAGCACCGCCGCAGCGCCCACGCCGGCCAACGGCCCCACGCCTGCCCCGAATGCCCACGGGCTTTCTCCGACCGCGCCAACCTCCTCCGGCATCGCCGGGGCCACGCCGGTGCCCGGCCCCATGCCTGCGGGCAGTGCGGGCGACGCTTTGCCCAGCGGGCGCATCTCCGGGCACATGCTGGCACCCACGGCGGGCAGCGGCCCTTTGCCTGCGGGCAGTGCGGGCAGCGATTTGGGCGACGGGCAGCGCTGGCGGCTCACGGGCGGGTGCACGGCGGGCAGCGGCCCTTTGCCTGCGGGCAGTGCGGGCAGCGCTTCGCCCAGCGAGCCAGCTTGGTAGAGCACGGCCGGCGGCACACAGGCGAGCGTCCCCACCGCTGTCCCCAGTGTCACCGCAGTTTCCGGCATCGCTCGGCACTGCTGCGGCACCGACGAGCGCACGCCGGCGAGCGCCCCTTCCCCTGCGCCCACTGCGGCCGCCGCTACAGCCGCAGCTCCAACCTCCTCCTGCACCAGCGAGTCCACGCACCCGACTAGCGCCCACGGGTGCCGCTGCGGGGTGTTCATACGGCGTTACGGGGTGCCGACGAACACCACGCCGTGGCTTTTGCCGCGCCTGGGCGGGGTGGCCGGCGGTGTCACCCCGGAGCGAGGTGCATCGTGCCCTGGGCCAGCCCCCAGCCTCGAAGTCTTTATCGCCACAGGATGAGCACTGCCCGGTTAATTTTAAATTAATAATAATAATAATAATAGTAATAATAATAATAATAATAATAATTTTAAAAGAAAAAATACAGCCGGGTTCGTTTTAAATAATAATAATAATAATTAAAAAAAAAAAAAAAAAAAGAAAATATACAGCAGTCACTTCCCCTCCTCCCCAGCGGGGCACGGCCGGGCCTTGGAGGGGGGATTTGGGCCAGTGCAACAGTGCAGGAGGGGGGGGAAATGGGGGTCCCTGGAGCCCCCCGCGTCACCCAGGCTGGGGCCGGCGACGGGGACAAGGCAGGACAAGTGGGAAAGTGCCGTGGGGCCGAGCCCCGGCCGGGGAAGCGGCCGCAGAAAGGGGGGGTCGGTAGGGGACACCCCCGGGGACCGGAGGTAGTGCCGGCTCTTGGGCTCCTTCGGTAAAGTTTGGGGTCAGGTGTGGGGTGCAGAGGGGTCCCGGGCCGGGCTCGGGCGGTGCCGCAGGCTCTTCTCCTCCTCCTGAGGAGAGATGGGACACGTTGGGGACACTGGGATGGGGACATGGTGCAGCACCCATGGGCTCCAGGCTGTCCCCGAGCCTGCAGGGAGCTGGGGGACACGTGGGGGACACTGGGACGGGGACACGGTGCAGCACCCATGGGCTCCAGGCTGTCCCTGAGCCCGCAGGGAGCTGGGGGACACATAGGGGACACGTGGGGGACACTGGGACGGGGACACGGTGCAGCACCCATGGGCTCCAGGCTGTCCCCGAGCCCGCAGGGACCTGGGGGACATGTGGGGGACACTGGGACGGGGACACGGTGCAGCACCCATGGGCTCCAGGCTGTCCCCGAGCCCGCAGGGAGCTGGGGGACACATGGGGGACACTGGGACGGGGACACGGTGCAGCGCCCATGGGCTCCAGGCTGTCCCCGAGCCCGCAGGGAGCTGGGGGACACGTGGGGGACACTGGGACGGGGACACAGTGCAGCACCCATGGGCTCCAGGCTGTCCCCGAGCCCGCAGGGAGCTGGGGGACACATAGGGGACATGTGGGGGACACTGGGATGGGGACACGGTGCAGCACCCATGGGCTCCAGGCTGTCCCCGAGCCCGCAGGGAGCTGGGGGACACGTGGGAGACACTGGGACGGGGACACGGTGCAGCACCCATGGGCTCCAGGCTGTCCCCGAGCCCGCAGGGAGCTGGGGGACACGTGGGGGACACTGGGACGGGGACACGGTGCAGCACCCATGGGCTCCAGGCTGTCCCCGAGCCCGCAGGGAGCTGGGGGACACGTGGGGGACACTGGGACGGGGACACGGTGCAGCACCCATGGGCTCCAGGCTGTCCCCGAGCCCGCAGGGAGCTGGGGGACACGTGGGGGACACTGGGACGGGGACACGGTGCAGCACCCATGGGCTCCAGGCTGTCCCCGAGCCCGCAGGGAGCTGGGGGACACGTGGGGGACACTGGGACGGGGACACGGTGCAGCACCCATGGGCTCCAGGCTGTCCCCGAGCCCATTTTGCAGGGTCTCCATGGCCAGGAGCAGCATCTGCCCCAGGAACCCCCCACGCGTGGGATGGGGGCACCCTTGGGAGCCCCCAGACCCAGGGACACCCCATTTCCAAGCCTCTCCACGGCCGGGGGGCACTCACAGCCTCCAAGGCGCCGGCGCCGGCCCACTCGGAAGGGGCGAAGGCGTCCTCCTCGCCCCGCGCTGGCTCCGGCCCCTCGTCCTCGTACTCGGTGAGGTAGTCGGACTCCTCTGGGGGGGAGGACGAGGACGGGGGGGGGCGGGGGGGGGCCCACGGTCAGGGTCCGGATCCGGATCCAGCCCCGCACCCCCCGGGACCCCCGCCCGCCCGCTCACCGTCTGCGTATCCGTCGGACAAGTACGGCTTGGCGGGCTCGATGCGGGAGACGATCTCCGCCAGGTCGGTGAAGCCGGCGCTGGGGCACGTGAGGACCTAGGGGAGGAAAAAAGGGGGGGGGCCCCCCCGAGCAGCCCCCCGCCACGTGCGAGAGGGGTGAGGATGGAGGGGGCAGAAGGAGGGACGTGGGATGGGTAAGGGGACACGGAGAGAGGGACAAAAGGAGGCCGGGGTGACAGGAGGTGGACCAAGGAGGGGACAGGAGATGGACCAAGAGGACAAAGGATGAAGGGGGTGGGGACAGGAGATGGTCCAAGGAGGGGACAAGGATGCTGGGGGGGACAGGAGAGGGACCAAGGGGACAAAAGGATGATGGGAAGTGGGACAGGAGATGGACCAAGGAGGGGACAAGGATGCTGGGGGGGACAGGAGAGGGACCAAGGGGGGACAGGAGATGGTCCAAGGAGGGGACAAGGATGCAGGGGGGGACAGGAGATGGACCAAGGGGGGACAGGAGATGAGATGGACCAAGGAGGGGACAAGGATGCTGGGGGGGACAGGAGATGGACCAAGGGGGGACAGGAGATGGTCCAAGGAGGGGACAAAGATGCTGGGGGGTACAGGAGAGGGACCAAGGGGACAGGACATGGATCAAGGGGACAAAGGATGATGGGGAAGGGGACAGGAGATGGACCAAGGAGGGGACAGGAGATGGACCAAGGAGGGGACAAGGATGCTGGGGGGGACAGGAGAGGGACCAAGGGGACAGGAGATGGATCAAGGGGACAAAGGATGATGGGGAGTGGGACAGGAGATGGACCAAGGAGGGGACAAGGATGTAGGGGGGGACAGGAGAAGGACCAAGGGGGGACAGGAGATGGACCAAGGAGGGGACAAGGATGCTGGGGGGGACAGGAGATGGATCAAGGGGACAAAGGATGATGGGGAAGGGGACAGGAGATGGACCAAGGAGGGGACAGGAGAAGGACCAAGGGGACAAGAGATGGATCAAGGGGACAAAAGGATGATGCCAGTGAGGGACAGGAGATGGACCAAGGGGGGACAGGAGATGGTCCAAGGAGGGGACAAGGATGCTGGGGGGGACAGGAGAGGGACCAAGGGGACAGGACATGGATCAAGGGGACAAAGGATGATGGGGAAGGGGACAGGAGATGGACCAAGGAGGGGACAGGAGATGGACCAAGGAGGGGACAAGGATGCTGGGGGGGACAGGAGAGGGACCAAGGGGACAGGAGATGGATCAAGGGGACAAAGGATGATGGGGAGTGGGACAGGAGATGGACCAAGGAGGGGACAAGGATGCTGGGGGGGACAGGAGAGGGATCAAGGGGACAAAGGATGATGGGGAAGGGGACAGGAGATGGACCAAGGAGGGGACAGGAGAAGGACCAAGGGGACAAGAGATGGATCAAGGGGACAAAAGGATGATGCCAGTGAGGGACAGGAGATGGACCAAGGGGGGACAGGAGATGGTCCAAGGAGGGGACAAGGATGCTGGGGGGGACAGGAGAGGGACCAAGGGGACAGGACATGGATCAAGGGGACAAAGGATGATGGGGAAGGGGACAGGAGATGGACCAAGGAGGGGACAGGAGATGGACCAAGGAGGGGACAAGGATGCTGGGGGGGACAGGAGAGGGACCAAGGGGACAGGAGATGGATCAAGGGGACAAAGGATGATGGGGAGTGGGACAGGAGATGGACCAAGGAGGGGACAAGGATGCTGGGGGGGACAGGAGAGGGATCAAGGGGACAAAGGATGATGGGGAAGGGGACAGGAGATGGACCAAGGAGGGGACAGGAGAAGGACCAAGGGGACAAGAGATGGATCAAGGGGACAAAAGGATGATGCCAGTGAGGGACAGGAGATGGACCAAGGGGGGACAGGAGATGGTCCAAGGAGGGGACAAGGATGCTGGGGGGGACAGGAGAGGGACCAAGGGGACAGGACATGGATCAAGGGGACAAAGGATGATGGGGAAGGGGACAGGAGATGGACCAAGGAGGGGACAGGAGATGGACCAAGGAGGGGACAAGGATGCTGGGGGGGACAGGAGAGGGACCAAGGCACGTGAGGATGGACCAAGGAGGGGACAGGACACGGACCAAGGAAGGGGCAGGAGGATGCTGGGGAGAGACAGCTGATGGAAAGTGGGGACAGGAGATGGACCAAGGGGACAGGGTGATGCTGGGAAGGGACAGGAGATAGACCAGGGTGGCAGGGTCACGAGGATGGACCAAGGGGACAGGAGGACGGAGCGGGGTGGGGGAGACAGGAAGACGCCAGTGAGGGACAGGAGGACACCAGGGGGGGGACAAGCTGCACCAGGAGGGCTAGAAGGACATGGAGGAGCCAGAGGGGACGAGGGACAAGCAGGGTGCTGCTCCCTGAAGATGGCTCCAGGGCCAGGGGAAAAAAAAATAAAAATCCTTAAAATCAGGGTGCCAGGGCCAGGGTGGCCCATCCCAGGATGCCTCAGGGCAGGTCCCCACGCAGCCACCACCACCCACGGGCCCTGGTGCCACCCCCTGCTCACGTCCATGCGTTTGCTCTCGTAGAAGTCAGCCGAACGCCGGTCCTTCACCATCTTCTCGATGATGTCGCCCCGGCTCCAGCCATCGAAGACCACCTTGCCGTGCTGGTACCCTACGTCCTGCGGGGAGAGCAGCCGCAGCCCCTTGGTGGCCCGGGCAACCCAAATGATGGCCTGGGGCACCTCAAATGATGGCCCGGGCACCCAACTGATGGGTAGGACATCCCAACTGATGGCCCAGGACACCCTATTGATGGCCCGGGCACCCAACTGATGGGTAGGACATCCCAACTGATGGCCCAGGACACCCTATTGATGGCCCGGGCACCCAACTGATGGGTAGGACATCCCAACTGATGGCCCAGGACACCCTATTGATGGCCGGGGCACCCAACTGATGGCCAGGGTACCCCAAATGATGACTGGGATACTCAGTCTCGTCAGGACACCCCAGATGATGGCCTGGGGCACCCCAAATGATGGCCCGGGCACCCAACTCATGGGTAGGACATCCCAACTGATGGCCCAGGACACCCCAGATGATGGCCGGGGCACCCAACTGATGGCCAGGGTACCCCAAATGATGACTGGGATGCTCAACCTCGTCAGGACACCCCAGATGATGGCCTGGGGCACCCCAAATGATGGCCCGGGCACCCAACTCATGGGTAGGACATCCCAACTGATGGCCCAGGACACCCTATTGATGGCCAGGGCACCCAACTGATGGCCAGGGTACCCCAAATGATGACTGGGATGCTCAACCTCGTCAGGACACCCCAGATGATGGCCTGGGGCACCCCAAATCATGGCCCGGGCACCCAACTCATGGGTAGGACATCCCAACTGATGGCCCAGGACACCCTATTGATGGCCAGGGCACCCAACTGATGGCGAGGGTACCCCAAATGATGACTGGGATGCTCAACCTCGTCAGGACACCCCAGATGATGGCCTGGGGCACCCCAAATCATGGCCCGGGCACCCAACCCATGGGTAGGACATCCCAACTGATGGCCCAGGACACCCTATTGATGGCCGGGGCACCCAGCTGATGGCCAGGGTACCCCAAATGACGACTGGGATGCTCAACCTCGTCAGGACACCCCAGATGATGGCCTGGGGCACCCCAAATGATGGCCTGGGCACCCAACTCATGGGTAGGACATCCCAACTGATGGCCCAGGACACCCTATTGATGGCCGGGGCACCCAGCTGATGGCCAGGGTACCCCAAATGACGACTGGGATGCTCAACCTTGTCAGGACACCCCAGATGATGGCCTGGGGCACCCCAAATGATGGCCTGGGCACCCAACTGATGGGTAGGACATCCCAACTGATGGCCCAGGACACCCTATTGATGGCCGGGGCACCCAGCTGATGGCCAGGGTACCCCAAATGATGACTGGGATGCTCAGCCTCGTCAGGACACCCTAAATGATGGCCAAGGGTACCCCATTGATGGCTTGGGCACCCTGACCAATGGCCCAGGCAGCCCAACTGATGGTCAGGGAGCCCCAAATGATGACCTGGGTACCCGGAATGATGGCCCAGGCACCCCAAATAATGGCCAGGACATGGCAACTGATGGCCCAAGCACCCCGAACGATGGCTCGGGCACCCCCCAGATGATGGTCCAGTCACTCTATTAATGGCTGGGATACCTGAATGATGGCTTGAGCACCCAACTGATGGCAGGGGCACCCCACCAATGGCCAGGACACCCCAACCGATGGACCAGAGCACCCCCAAATGGTGGCTGGGGCACCCAATCAATTGCTGGTTGACCCTACCTGATGGCCAGGAGACCCTGTTCATGGCCTGGACACCCAACTGATGGCAAAGGCACCCCAATCCACATCTGGGGCACCCCATTAGTGGCCAGGGCACCCTGTTAATGGCCAAGACACCCCAATCAACAGCCAGGACATCCCAACTGATGGCTGGAGAACCCCAACCCATGGTTTGGGGCATCCCGTTGATGGCCAGAGGCACCCTAAACGATGGTCCAGGCCACCCCACCAGCCTCTCCATCCCCCAACTCACGTAGATCTCGTCGAATTTGCCGAAATCCATGGTCTTGAAGCGGTCGATGGGGGGGCGGATGTACTCGCAGTACGAGCTGGACTTCACCACCTCCAGCTGCCGCACGCACGACACGTAGGCCAGGCGGGACTGGATCTCCGCCATGTCGGGCACCTGCGAGGATAAAATGCTCAGCACCCCGCCCGCACCATCTCACCAGCGTCCCCGCATCCCACCGGTCCTCACCTTGACTTTTTCAGCCCAGGGGTTGAGACGTTTCCAGAGAAGCCACCAGCCAGACAGGCTGTCCCCATAGTTGCACAGGTCTGTCTCATCCTGGCTGCCCACGTCGATGGCAATCACCGTCTTGGCACCCATGTTGCGGGCAATGTCGGCTGCGGGGTGGGAAAGGAACAAGCTGGGTCGGAAGTGTCGTGGTTTCTCCCGGTCTGAGCCCACGGTGAGAGGTGGTGGCACGAGCGGAGCAGGGAAATGGGGGCGAGGGATTGTCCCCAAGGCCGGGCTGGATGGCAAAGCCATGCTGGAGCTCGTGGTGGGACGAGCAGCGTCCTGTAGGTGCTGGAGTAGGGGGCAGGAGCCCAGCGGCAGGACTGGTGGGGAGCAGAGCATGTGCTGCGGCAACGGGAGGGCACAGGCAAGTTGCAGCGTCTGTGGTGGGATGCGAAGGAGCGTGGAGATGCCCCAGGAGGACACCCAGTGGAGAGGACACCAGGAGATGATGCGAGGTGGATGGAGATGGCTTGACATGGAGGAGGATGGAGGTGCTCCAGGAGGGCACCTGGTGGTGAGGACATCAAGAGATGATGCAACATGGAGGAAGGTGGTTTGCATATGAAAGAGGATGGAGGTGCTCCAGGAGGGCACCCAGTGCTGAGGACATCAAAAGACGATGCAAGATGGAGGAAGGTGTCTTGTACATGTAGGGGAGATGAAGATGCTCCAGGAGGGCACCCAGTGCTGAGGACACTGAGAGATGATGACGCAGGATGGAGGAAGGTGGCTTGAAAATGAAGGAGCCTCAAAGATGCCGCAGGAGGCCACCCAGTACCAAAGACACCAAAACATGGTGCAGGATGGAGGCACGTGGCTTGCATCTGAAGAAAGATGGAGATGTCCTGGGAGGGCACCCGGTACCAAGGACACCAAGAGATGACACAGAATGGAGGGAGGTGGCTTGCATGGGAAGGAGCATGGAGATGTTCTGGGAGGGTACCTGGCATCAAGGACACCAAGAGATGGTTTGAGATGGAGAGAGGTGCCGTGCACGTGAAGGAGCACAGAGGGCACCTTGGTGTCGAAGACATCAAGAGATAGTTTGAGATGACAGGAGGTGACTTGCACATGAACGAGGATGGAGATGCCCCAGGAAGGCACCCAGTGCCAGGGCCACCAAGAGATGGTATGAGACAGAGGGAGGTGGCTTGCCTGTGAAAGAGCATGGAGGGCACCTGGTGTCAAAGACACCAAGAGGTGGTACAAGACAGATGGAGGTGTCTTGGAGGTGAAGGAGGACGGAGAGGCCCAAGGAGGGCACCTGGAGCTGAGAACATCAAGAGAGGATGATGTGAGATGGACAAAGGTGCTTTGCACATGATGAAGCATGAAGATGCCCCAGGAGGACACTCGATGCTGAGGACACCAAAAGATGGTGCAGGATGGGGGGAGGTGGTCTGTACCTGCAGGAGGACGGAGATGCCCTGGCAGAACACCCAATGCCGAGGACACCAGGAGAGGATGATGCAGGATGGAGGAAGGTGGTTGGCACGTAAGGAGCATGGAGATGCTCTAGGAGGGCACCCAGTGCTGAGGATACCCAGAGATGATGCAAGATGGAGGGACATTTTTTGCGTGTGAAGAAGGATGACCTGGGAGGCCACCTGGTGCCGATGACACCAAGAGACGACACAAGACCACGCGACTTTTTTGGCACATGAAGGAGGATGAAGATGCCCTGAGAGGACGCCCAACACCGAAGACACCAAGAGATGATGCAAGATGAAGGGATGCAGCTGGCCTATGAAGAAATATGAAGATGCCCTGGGAAGCCACCTGGTACTGAGGACACCAAGAGATGACGCAAGATGGACGAACGCTTTTTCCACGTGAAAGAGGCTGAACACGCCCTGAGAGGACGCCCCAACAACCAAGACGCCAACAAGATGCAAAACCAAGCAAGATGTCCCAAATCCAACCTCAACATCTCCATCCATTGAGGACCCAGCTCGTGGTGGCCATGCAGCCCCCACCCAACCGCCCGCCACCGCCCTCGGGGCCAGACCCGGCGCCGCATTGGCTGCCGGCCCGGTTGGGCGGTGGCGGTGACGGCGTTGAGCTGCTACTTGCCTGGCAGGTTGTTGATGTAACCACCGTCCATCAGTAAGTTGCCGTCCTTGGGGTCGCAGAGTGGCGGTAGGTACCCAGAAAGGGTCATGCTGGCTCGCACGTACCGCCAGAGCGAGCCTGCGCCGGCGGGAACAAACGCAATGAGCGCGGCCCGCCCGAGACCCCCCCCCCCCGGGGGGCTGCCCCTCGCCCCTGCCCGTGCCTGGGGCCATCTGCACCCCACGGGCGCCCAACGGGCACCCACGGGTGGCAGAGGAACCCGTCGCGTGCCCTGACCGGCCATTTGCGAAGCCCAGGTGGCTCAACGTGGGATGGGACGTGGTTTTGGGGGGGTGGGAGGGGATGTTTTTTGGGGAGGCCGGTGGCCCCGGTGAGCGAGATGCTGACCTGGGACATTGTTAACATAGCAGCCGTCCACAAGCCAGTGGCTGTCCTTGGGGTCGCAGAGCGGCGGCAGGTAGGGGGTATAAGATGCACTGGCTCGGACGTAGCGCCAAAGGCTGCCTGCCGGAGGGAGAGGACACGGTCACGGCCACGGGGAGACGGGAAACGCCCGAGCACCCGGCGGTAGGTGACCGAGAATGTCGGCACCGCGCCGGTGGGACGTTTGTAGCCCCAAGACCAAGGGAAAGCACCTCGGCCATGGCGGGATGGGGAAGGACGGCCGGGCGAGACGCTCGCCGGAGGGTTAGAGGCGGTGAGCGGGGATTAGTTGGCGTTAGAGGCAGAGCGAGAGCCAGGCTGCTTACGAGCCACCGCATGCGCCCCGTGGACGGCTCAATGTCCCAGGTGAGCTCCGACACCAGGCAAGGAGGAGGGGCAGCCACCGCGATGTTCCCACCACCACAATGTCCCCCCCACCGCCACATCGTCTCCACCACCACCACATCGTCCTCACCGCCATGTCTCCACCACCACCACGGCATCATCCCCACCGCTAATAGCGTCATCTCCACCACCATGGCATCATCCCCACCACCACGGCATCATCTCCACCACCATGGCATCATCCCCACCACCAACGGGCATCATCCCCACCACCAATGGGCATCATCTCCACCACCAATGGGCATCATCCCCACCACCAACGGGCACCATCCCCACCACCAATGGGCACCATCCCCACCACCGCGGCATCCCCAGCACTGCCACCGTGTCCCTGTGCTCCACATGCCGTGAGCGTGGGTTACTGGGGTTAGTGGTAAGCAGATATGTTAGAGGGGACATGCATGCTCAGGGTGGCGAGATGTGGCTCCACACACCCATTCTGCCCCCAACCCCACCCAGGACGTGGGGCACAGCCAGACCCCCATGGGGACCTGAGCCTGGTGGCGTCACCAGCACCAGGTGGCTCTGGGAAGCCACCACTGCCCGGGCTCACCATGAGCCCTCCAAGCCCTTTCCTCACCGTGCCAGGATGCGTCCTCCCCTTGGCACGTGGCGAACCTTCCCCCGTGGGGCGGCGACACCATTTTGGGGTGCCGGTGAGGAGGGTCCCCACGAGGGGGGATGTGGTGGCACCGGAGAACTTCCCTGGCTCCCCGGGGAGCTCTTACCGTCCGTGTGCACCCGCATGGCTGAGGCTGTGATGTCAGTTGTGACGTTGAAGTAGGGCAGCCACAGGTCCTGCGGGGACAAGATGGGGCAGGTGACGCCGTGGGGACGTTGGTGGGTGGGTAGGGAGCTGGTCGGACCCCCCACCATGGGTGGGTGCAGAGCCGGCAGGCATCTGTGTGACGCACCTCGATCTGCTTGTCCTGGAAAACCTTGTTGATGCTGGCGTTGAAGGCTGAACCCGAAAACATGGAGGTGATGGGGTAGGTGAGGTCCAGGACGGTCTCGAACACTGAATTCATGCACTGGAGGAGGAGGACGATGATGAATAAGAAGAGACGAAGGAGGAGGAGGAAGAAAAAGAAGGAGGAGAAGGATGAAGAAGAATGAGGAGGAAGAGAAGAAGGAGGAGGAATAAGAAGGAGGAGAAAGAAAAAGGAAAGAAGAGGAGGAGGAGAAAGAAGCAGCAGCAGCAGAAGAAAAGGAGAGAAGAAGGTGGAGGAGGAGGAGGAGGAAGAACAGAAAGGAGGAAAAAAGAAGAAGAAGGAGGAGAAGAGGAGGAGGACGAATAAGAAGGAGGAGGAGAGAAGGCGAAAGAGGAAGAAGGAGGAAAAAGAAAAAGGAGGAGGAAGAAGAAGAAGAGGAAGAAGAAGAAGAGGAAGAAGGAGAAGAGGAAGAAGGAGAAGAGGGAAGAAGAAGAAAAAGAGGAAGAAGAAGCGGGAAGAAGAAGAAAAAGAGGAAGAAGGAGAAGGTGGAAGGAGATGCTTTAGAAACACCCCAGGCAGGGCTGGCCACAGGCAGGGAGGGCCTTCGCTGGGGTGGGGGACGTGCCACGGCACCCACCTTGGCCCACTCGCGCGCCCGCTGCTTGGTGCGGACGGCGCTGCGCTCCTCGGCGTAGAGCGCCCCGATGAAGGCACCGATGGAGGTGCCGCCCACCATATCGATGGGGATCCCCGACTCCTCCATCGCCTTGATCACCCCGATGTGGGAGCAACCCCTGGACGGACGGAGAAAATAAGGAGGAGGATGGATGAGAGCGGGACCCCCACCCTGCCGGGTCGCATCCTGCCACGGCGCGGCACCCACCTGGCCCCGCCGCCTCCCAGGACGAGGGCGATGGTGTTGCCGGTGAGGACGCGCGCCAACCGGGAGAAGTCGCTGTGCCGGTCAGCGCTCTTCTCAAACACCTTCTCGTACATCTCCCGCTGCGGATGGGACGGACGATGGGTGCCGAGGACGGTGGTGGACCACCAAGGTCACCCAGGGGGACGCACGTACCAGTTTGGCGGGGCTACGGCGGGAGAAGACGCGCCGGGGACACTTGATGTGGAGGTGGCCCGAGCACCAGCTGCGCATGTTGAGCCACTCAACGGTGCGGGAAGGGCTGGGACCATCCTCGCGGTGTAGGAGGACCAACTGCTTCAGCGCGCGCACCGCCGTGTTCTCCAGCATCTGCTCCAGCTGTAGAAGCCATCAGCCACCCCGCGCGGTGTTGTCCCGCCACCGCCTACCCCCCACCTCACCTCTCCCAGCGCCGGCTCTTGGTCGCCCAACCCTACGATGAGGATGCAGTCGGCTTGACGGATGCAGCGCACGGTCCACGGCGTCAGGGTACAGTCGGTTTGGTACAGGACGATGCGGTGGATGTCCTCCTGCTGGGCCAGCCAGCCCGACAGGCGGTACTCCTGGATGCTGCCAAGATGGAGGCGTCAGCCGGCGGCACGGTGGTGGGTCACCGGTGACGTTCCTGCCGATGGGAGTTACCTGTCCAGCGCCGAGGAGCCGAGACGGGCACGGATGATGTCGCTGGTGAGGAGAAGTGTGGGACCTGGGAGAGGTGGGGACACGGTCACTGGTGCCCCATGGGGCTGTGGTCACCACCGTGCCATGGGGCTCTGTCATTGCCATGCCATGGTCACCACTGTGCCATGGGACTGTGGTCACCACCATGGTGTGGTCACCATCGTGCCATGGGGCTGTGATGGTCACCACACCACACCATGCCACAGGACCATGGCTACCTCCATTCCATGGTCACCACCGTGCCATGGGGCTGTGGTCACCACCATGGTGTGATCACCACCATGCCATGGGGCTCTGGTCATTGCCGTGCCTGGTCACCACCGTGCCATGGGGCTGTGGTCACCACCATGGTGTGATCACCACCATGCCAATAGGCTGTGACGGTCACCACACCATGGAGTCCACCATGCCACAGGACCGTGGCCACCTCCATTCCACGGCCACCTCCATTCCGTGGCCACCACCGTGCCATGGGGCTGCAGTCACCACCACACCAGGTCACTGGTGTGCCACAGGACCACGGTCACCTCCACGCCACGGCCACCACCGTGCCGTGGTCACCACTGCGCTGGCACTCACCGATGGCGTTGAGCGCGTGCTTGAGCTCCAGCGTGAAGGCAGCCGTGGGCACGTCATCGCACACCGGCAGCACCGCCACCGTTGACAGGTTGCTGGTGGGGTTGGTGGGCTCCGAGCTGGAGGCCATGCCCAAGCCAGAGCCTGCATGGACAGAGACGAGGTGGCAGTGGGGGGACACCACCATGGGGTGGTAGACACCTTCCACGTGCTGCTCCGATGATGGCCACCGGCCTTGGAGAGGGCACCCTGTTGTCCCCAATCCCTTCGGGACCTACCTGCAAAGGGGCCACGGAGCTGCTGAAGGTTTCCCAAGATCTTTTGGCTCAGGAGGTGGATGAGGCGGGTGACAACCTGCAGAGACAAGGACGGGAATGGCCATCAGACCTGGCAGGGCTTCCCAAGCTGGAGACTCATTAACACCCCAGACTGGTGTCTCACACGCCTTTTTGGGTGCCACCACCACCACCCATCCTTGGGGACCTCAGAGAGGGACAACCCTTCAGTACATCAGCCCTTCTCCTCCAACAGCTCAAATCACGTCTTTAATTCCTTAATTTAAGCTGGTTTTAACGAGTGTTGCAGCCACCAGCTGGGGGGGACATGGGGACACGTTCCTTCCACGGGAAGAGGGTGCAGACCCCTCTTCTGGGGGTACCTGGGGGTATCTGCGCTTGATATTGTTCAAGGTGCCCTCAGGCAGCTTGGCCAGCTCCGTGTCCCGGACCGCGTGGACCGTGGTGGCACGGGGTTGCCGGGTGAGGGCTTCCACCTGGAGAAGAAGACATATAGCCAAGATGTATCGGCAAGACGTACAGGGCGTCCATCGCTTGGCCCCGACATGGCTCTCACCACGCCGATGAGGTCCCCGCGGCCGTACTCCCCGATGAGCTCCTTCTTGCCGCTGCCCTTCTGGATGACGGAGCGGAGACGCCCGTTGAGCGCGATGTAGGTGCAGTCCGACTTGTCACCCTGCCTGGGGACACCACCAGTAGGACCTCAGCCCCCGGTCAAGGTAGTCCTCAAGCTGAGGTAGACACTCACCCGTTGGTACCCACCTGTAGAGCGCCCGGCCGGCCTCCACCGCCATCCAGTCGATGGCGAAGTCCATCTGGCGCACGAAGGGTGACATACGGGCAGCCACGGTGTGGGCAACGCTCAGCACCACGCTGGGCTGCTCCCGCATGATCCTATGGGTCAACAGCAGTTGGGGGGCACGGTGGTGGCCCCAAGAGATGCCACCACAGCGCTCACCGCAGGAATCCCCTTTGGCATCAACCCTCTGCCCCAGACCTCCTCCGCCGGTGCCGGGACTCACTCATAGAAGTCCGACTTGGAGATCTTGAGGAAGGTGCAGTCGCGGTTGGCCTTGATGGTGAAGATGAGGGGCTCGCCGGTGAGCACGGCCAGCTGTCCCACCATCTCGCCGGGCTGCGTCAAGAAGAGGCAGACGTCCTCCGCCTTGTCGATCATCCGCTGGTACACGTGCAGGCAGCCCCACAGCACAAAGTGGAGGCTCACGTCCTGCCGAAACGGCACCCTATCACCGTTGGGGGCCACCTGGGACCCCCAAGTATGAGGGGTCCCACCAGCACCGCTTGGAGTTTCTTCTGGTCCTCTTCACAGGGTGTTTTGCACCCTCCAGGTAGCTCTGGGGATCATTCCTGCCCCCCACCACCCATAGGGCAGGAGTAGAAAGAGTAGCACCCCATGGAAATATAGGGCGGGAGGAGCAAGATGCCACACCAGCTCCCCAAAACCCAGACCCACCTGGTCCCCTTGACGGGCAATGACCGTCCCGGCTTTGGCGTGATGGAGCAAGACACGGTTGTTGAGGAGAGAAGGGTCCTAGAGGGAAGAACGGCATCACGTGAGGTGATGGGGACCTTCATGAGGAGATGGGGACCACCACGAGGAGACAGAGGACCATCAGGAGGCCACGGGGACAACCATGAGGAGATGGGAACCCACCACAAAGTGATGGGGGACCACCACAAGGAGACAGCGGACCACCCCAAGGCAATGAGGACCACCACAAAGTGATGGGGACCACCACAAGGAGATGGGGGACCATCCCAAAGAGATGGGGGACCACCCTGAGGCCACGGGGACCGCCACCAAGTGATGGGGATCTACCATGAGGTGATGGGGACCCACCACAAAGTGAAGGGGACCCACTATGAAGCAACAGGGACTCCTACGAAGCAACGAGGGACTAACATGACGCGACGGGGGATCACCATGAGGTGATGGGGACCACCACGAGGTGATGGGGACCACCACGAGGCCACAGGGACCCACCACGGAGCAACGAGGACCCGCCGGGAAGTGACAAGGACCACCACAAAGCCACGGGGGACCACCACAAAGCAACGGGAACCCACCGCAACGCAACAGAGGACCATCGCGAAGCCACGATTCCTCCGGGCTGGCACCGTTTTTGCCCTCACCTCCACCTTCATGAGCTTGACCAGTTCCCGCTTGGCAGCCTCGAAGATGGCGCTGGTCTGGCGGCCCTGGTAGGGCCCGAAGGGACAGTCGCCGGTTGCCGAATCGTCCTCGCAGTAGTTGTAGTGGTAGACGCCAGAAGGTTGCTCCTCCACCGTCACCGACTTGCGCTCCTTGGGCTCATGCGAGACGGACTGCGGGGAGACGGCACAGCTCCGGCGCCCGTCCGTGGTCACCCCGGCGGGGAGGATTTGGGCGGACGTGGCGTTGCCGGATCCGGCTTTACCCGGGAGAAGGCGGCCAAGGCGCCGGTGCTGTCCTCCTGCAGCGACACCGAGATGCGGCCGCGCTCGTAGGCCATGTCGAAGTCGGAGCGGGGACCCTTCTGGATGCCTGCAACGGGTGAGGGAGGGGACCGGGGGGGTCACCGGCGTCCGAGCTGGGGATGCTGGGGGGGGGGGGGGGCTACACGACCCCGGAGGACCCCCCCCTCCCCCTCCTTCCTCCAGCCTCTGACCCACCGGAGATATCCACCGGCATGGAGATGCAGCGGCTCAACGGCGGCGGCGGCGGCGGCACGGGGGTCTCCAGCCCTGCGGTTTTCAGCGGGTCGGCTGCAAGATGAGACCACCATGAGCACCCAGAGCCGAACCCCGCACCGTGGCGGTGGTGGGATGGGGGGGGGGCGAGTCCCAGCACCCCCTTCCCGGCTCTTACCCGGCTCCCTGCCCTCATCGGCACTGCCGAGCCCCCGCTTGCCGTGGCGGACGGGGCTGGTGCGGGCGGCATGGCCGGGTTGGGGGAAGAGCCGCAACGGTTGCATGTCCTACAAAGGGGGACATCAGCGGGGCTGGGGGGGGGGTGGCGGGGGTGGTCCGGATCCGGCCTGACCCCCACCCCCCACCCCATTTTTGCCACGCACTCACGTGGCTGAAGAGCTCGTTCGTCAACCCAAGGTAGTTGTGCAAAGCCAAGAAGGTGACGCGCTGCAGGCGCACCATGATGATCTAGGAGGGGGGGGACAAGAAGCCAGCAGTGGTCCCCTGTCACCCCAAGGGTCCCCCCCGTGGTCCCCCCAACGCGGACTCACCTGTACCACCCGCACCAAGCTCTCGGGGTACTTCTCAAAGACGGCCGAGAAGGCTTCAACCGGCAGCCGTAGGACAGTGGAGTCCTCTGCCGCCCGGGCACACACCGTCCGGTATGGTCGCTGGTGGCCCTAGGTGACACGCCATGGCGTTGGTGGCCTTGCCGGGATGGGGAGATCCATCCTGGCCATGGATGGGGGACGGTGGCAGCTGGGGGCTGGCAAAGCCTGCCGGTGGCACTGGGTTTTTGGCTGGTTGGGCTTGGGGACGGCCACGGCTGGGCTGGAGGGGCTTGGGGACGGCTGGTGGGGCTTGGGGACGGCCATGGTTGGGCTGGAGGGGCTTGAGGACATCTGGTGGGGCTTGGGGACAGCCACGGCTGGGCTGGAGGGGCTTGGGGACGGCTGGTGGGACTTGGGGACGGCCAGGGTTGGGCTGGAGGGGCTTGGGGACGTCTGGTGGGGCTTGGGGACAGCCACGGTTGGGCTGGAGGGGTTTGGGGACGTCTGGTGGGGCTTGGGGACAGCCAGGGTTGGGCTGGAGGGGCTTGGGGACGTCTGGTGGGGCTTGGGGACGGCCAGGGTTGGGCTGGAGGGGCTTGGGGACGGCTGGTGGGGCTTGGGGACAGCCACGGTTGGGCTGGAGGAGTTTGGGGACATCTGGTGGGGCTTGGGGACAGCCAGGGTCGGGCTGGAGGGGCTTGGGGACAGCCGGTGGGGCTTGGGGACAGCCACGGTTGGGCTGGAGGGGCTTGGGGACGTCTGGTGGGGCTTGGGGACGGCCACGGCTGGGCTGGAGGGGCTTGGGGACATCTGGTGGGGCTTGGGGACAGCCAGGGTTGGGCTGGAGGAGTTTGGGGACGTCTGGTGGGGCTTGGGGACAGCCAGGGTTGGGCTGGAGGGGCTTGGGGACGTCTGGTGGGACTTGGGGGACAGCCACGGCTGGGCTGGAGGGGCTTGGGGACATCTGGTGGGGCTTGGGGATGGCCAGGGTTGGGCTGGAGGGGCTTGGGGACGTCTGGTGGGGCTCGGGGACAGCCACGGCTGGGCTGGAGGGGCTTGGGGACGTCTGGTGGGGCTTGGGGACAGCCACGGTGGGGCTGGAGGGGTTTGGGGACGTCTGGTGGGGCTTGGGGACAGCCACGGTTGGGCTGGAGGGGCTTGGGGACGGCTGGTGGGGCTCGGGGACAGCCACGGCTGGGCTGGAGGGGCTTGGGGACGTCTGGTGGGGCTTGGGGACAGCCACGGTGGGGCTGGAGGGGTTTGGGGACGTCTGGTGCAGCTTGGGGACAGCCAGGGTTTGGCTGGAGGGGCTTGGGGACGTCTGGTGGGGCTTGGGGACGGCCAGGGTTGGGCTGGAGGGACTTGGGGACGTCTGGTGGGGCTTGGGGACGGCCAGGGTTGGGCTGGAGGGGCTTGGGGACGTCTGGTGGGGCTTGGGGACGGCCACGGTTGGGCTGGAGGGGCTTGGGGACGGCTGGTGGGGCTCGGGGACAGCCACGGCTGGGCTGGAGGGGCTTGGGGACGTCTGGTGGGGCTTGGGGACAGCCACGGTGGGGCTGGAGGGGTTTGGGGACGTCTGGTGCAGCTTGGGGACAGCCAGGGTTTGGCTGGAGGGGCTTGGGGACGTCTGGTGGGGCTTGGGGACGGCCAGGGTTGGGCTGGAGGGACTTGGGGACGTCTGGTGGGGCTTGGGGACGGCCAGGGTTGGGCTGGAGGGGCTTGGGGACGTCTGGTGGGGCTCGGGGACAGCCACGGCTGGGCTGGAGGGGCTTGGGGACGTCTGGTGGGGCTCGGGGACAGCCACGGCTGGGCTGGAGGGGCTTGGGGACGTCTGGTGGGGCTTGGGGACAGCCACGGTGGGGCTGGAGGGGTTTGGGGACGTCTGGTGCAGCTTGGGGACAGCCAGGGTTTGGCTGGAGGGGCTTGGGGACGTCTGGTGGGGCTTGGGGACGGCCAGGGTTGGGCTGGAGGGACTTGGGGACGTCTGGTGGGGCTTGGGGACGGCCAGGGTTGGGCTGGAGGGGCTTGGGGACGTCTGGTGGGGCTCGGGGACAGCCACGGCTGGGCTGGAGGGGCTTGGGGACGTCTGGTGGGGCTTGGGGACAGCCACGGTGGGGCTGGAGGGGTTTGGGGACGTCTGGTGCAGCTTGGGGACAGCCAGGGTTTGGCTGGAGGGGCTTGGGGACGTCTGGTGGGGCTTGGGGACGGCCAGGGTTGGGCTGGAGGGACTTGGGGACGTCTGGTGGGGCTTGGGGACGGCCAGGGTTGGGCTGGAGGGGCTTGGGGACGTCTGGTGGGGCTCGGGGACAGCCACGGCTGGGCTGGAGGGGCTTGGGGACGTCTGGTGGGGCTCGGGGACAGCCACGGCTGGGCTGGAGGGGCTTGGGGACGTCTGGTGGGGCTTGGGGACAGCCACGGTGGGGCTGGAGGGGTTTGGGGACGTCTGGTGCAGCTTGGGGACAGCCAGGGTTTGGCTGGAGGGGCTTGGGGACGTCTGGTGGGGCTTGGGGACGGCCAGGGTTGGGCTGGAGGGACTTGGGGACGTCTGGTGGGGCTTGGGGACGGCCAGGGTTGGGCTGGAGGGGCTTGGGGACGTCTGGTGGGGCTCGGGGACAGCCACGGCTGGGCTGGAGGGGCTTGGGGACGTCTGGTGGGGCTTGGGGACAGCCACGGTGGGGCTGGAGGGGTTTGGGGACGTCTGGTGCAGCTTGGGGACAGCCAGGGTTTGGCTGGAGGGGCTTGGGGACGTCTGGTGGGGCTTGGGGACGGCCAGGGTTGGGCTGGAGGGACTTGGGGACGTCTGGTGGGGCTTGGGGACGGCCAGGGTTGGGCTGGAGGGGCTTGGGGACGTCTGGTGGGGCTCGGGGACAGCCACGGTTGGGCTGGAGGGGCTTGGGGACGTCTGGTGGGGCTCGGGGATGGCCACGTTCGAGCTTAGGGGGTTTGGGGACGGCCCCGATGAGGTTTAGGGGGCTTGGGGCCAACCCCAACCTGTCACCGGGGGGGGGGTGTTGGGGACAAACCACGCCGCCGGTACCGTGATGACATCGAGGATGCTGAGCAGGCTGTGCACGCTGTCCCCGGGGAACACCTCCTTCATCACCGTCTCCTTCCCGTCCTGCGAAGCGCAAAACGCCCCCCGCCCCCCCCTCTTTTTACTCTTTCCGTCCCCGTCCCCCCCCGCCGTCTCCCCGTCCCCCCCCGCCGTGTCCCCGTCCCCCCCTCGCCGTGTCCCCGTCCTCCCCCGTCCCGTCCCCGTCCCCCCTCGCCGTGTCCCCGTCCCCCCCCTCGCCGTGCCCCCGGTCCCCCCTTGCCGTGTCCCCGTCCCCCCCTCACCGTGTCCCCGTCCCCCCGCCGTGTCCCCGTCCCCCCTCGCCGTGTCCCCGTGTCCCCCCCCGCCGTGTCCCCGTCCCCCCCGTCCCCCCCCCACCGTGTCCCCGTCCCCCCTCACCGTGTCCCCGTTGCCCCCCGCCGTGTCCCCATCCCCCCTCGCCGTGTCCCCGTCCCCCCCCTCGCCGTGCCCCCGGTCCCCCCTTGCCGTGTCCCCGTCCCCCCTCACCGTGTCCCCGTCCCCCCGCCGTGTCCCCGTCCCCCCTCGCCGTGTCCCCGTCCCCCCCGTCCCCCCCCCGCCGTGTCCCCGTCCCCCCTCGCCGTGTCCCCGTGTCCCCCCCCGCCGTGTCCCCGTCCCCCCCGTCCCCCCCCCACCGTGTCCCCGTCCCCCCTCACCGTGTCCCCGTTGCCCCCCGCCGTGTCCCCATCCCCCCTCGCCGTGTCCCCGTCCCCCCCCGCCGTGTCCCCGTCCCCCCCTCGTCGTGTCCCCGTCCCCCCCCGCCTTGTCCCCGTCCCCCCCTCGCCGTGTCCCCGTCCCCCCCTCGTCGTGTCCCCGTCCCCCCCCGCCTTGTCCCCGTCCCCCCCTCGCCGTGTCCCCGTCCCCCCCGCCGTGTCCCCGTCCCCCCCGTCCCCCTCGCCGTGTCCCCGTCCCCCCCTCGCCGTGTCCCCGTCCCCCCCCGCCGTGTCCCCGTTCCCCCCCTCGCCGTGTCCCCGCCCCACCCCGTCCCCCCCCCGCCGTGTCCCCGTCCCCCCCCGCCGTGTCCCCGTCCCCCCCCTCGCCGTGCCCCCGGTCCCCCCTTGCCGTGTCCCCGTCCCCCCCTCACCGTGTCCCCGTCCCCCCCCGCCCCACCCCGTCCCCCCCCCGCCGTGTCCCCGTCCCCCCCCCGCCGTCTCCCCGTCCCTCCCCCGCCGTGTCCCCGTCCCCCCTCGCCGTGTCCCCGTGTCCCCCCCCGCCGTGTCCCCGTCCCCCCCCGTCCCCCCCCTGCCGTGTCCCCGTCCCCCCCCGCCTTGTCCCCGTCCCCCCCTCGCCGTGTCGCCGTGTCCCCTCGCCGTGTCCCCGTCCCCCCCCGCCGTGTCCCCGTCCCCCCCCTCGCCGTGTCCCCATCCCCCTCGCCGTGTCCCCGTCCCCCCCGCCGTCTCCCCGTCCCCCCACGTCCCCCCCTCGCCGTGTCCCCGTCCCCCCCCCGCCGTGTCCCCGTCCCCCCCGTCCCCCTCGCCGTGTCCCCGTCCCCCCCCCGCCGTGTCCCCGTTCCCCCCCTCGCCGTGTCCCCGCCCCACCCCGTCCCCCCCCCGCCGTGTCCCCGTCCCCCCTCGCCGTGTCCCCGTCCCCCCCTCGCTGTGTCGCCGTGTCCCCTCGCCGTGTCCCCGTCCCCCCCCGCCGTGTCCCCGTCCCCCCCCTCGCCGTGTCCCCATCCCCCTCGCCGTGTCCCCGTCCCCCCCGCCGTCTCCCCGTCCCCCCCGTCCCCCCCCCGCCGTCTCCCCGTCCCCCCCCCGCCGTGTCGCCATCCCCCCTCGCCGTGTCCCCGTCCCCCCCCCGCCGTCTCCCCGTCCCCCCCCCGCCGTGTCGCCATCCCCCCCCGCCGTCTCCCCGTCCCCCCCCCGCCGTGTCGCCATCCCCCCCCGCCGTGTCCCCGTCCCCCCCCGCCCCCCCCCGCCGTGTCCCCGTCCCCGCACCGGTTCGGTGAGGAACAGCTCCAACTTGCCATCCTGCAGCACGTAGATGCTGCTGTCGGGTTGTCCGGGCCGGAACACGTAGTCCCCTTGCTGGCACTGCTGGAAAACCATGTGCTTGCAGAGCTCCAGGAACAGCGGCTTCTCGAAGTGGCCCAGGACCCTGCGGGGACGGCGACGGGGACAGCGGGTGACGCGGAGCCCGCCGGGGCACCCACACCCCCCCCACCCCCCCCACACACACCCCACACACCCCCCGGAGACGGGGACGCGAAGGGGGAAGAGCGGCCTCGGGCGCGGAGGTCCGGCCTCTCCGTACGGAGGGCTGGATCCTGACCCACAGGGATGGATCCTGACCCCACGGATGGATCCTGACCCCATGGATGGATCCTGACCCCACGGCTGGATCCTGACCCACAGGGATGGATCCTGAGCCTGGGGGCCGGATCCTGACCACAGGGATGGATCCTGACCCACAGGGACAGATCCTGACCCCACGGATGGATCCTGACCCACAGGGCTGGATCCTGACCCACAGGGATGGATCCTGACCCCGCAGATGGATCCTGACCCACAGGGATGGATCCTGACCCCATGGACGGATCCTGACCCACAGGGATGGATCCTGACCCCACGGCTGGATCCTGACCCACAGGGATGGATCCTGACCCCACGGCTGGATCCTGACCCACAGGGACGGATCCTGACCCCACGGATGGATCCTGACCCACAGGGATGGATCCTGACCCACAGGGACGGATCCTGACCCAAAGGGCTGGATCCTGACCCACAGGGACGGATCCTGACCCCACGGCTGGATCCTGACCCACAGGGCTGGATCCTGACCCCACAGATGGATCCTGACCCCACAGGGATGGATCCTGACCCACAGGGACGGATCCTGACCCACAGGGCTGGATCCTGACCCACAGGGATGGATCCTGACCCCGCAGATGGATCCTGACCCACAGGGATGGATCCTGACCCCATGGACGGATCCTGACCCACAGGGATGGATCCTGACCCCACGGCTGGATCCTGACCCACAGGGATGGATCCTGACCCCACGGCTGGATCCTGACCCACAGGGCCGGATCCTGACCCCGCAGATGGATCCTGACCCACAGGGATGGATCCTGAGCCTGGGGGCTGGATCCTGACCCACAGGGCTGGATCCTGACCCCACGGATGGATCCTGACCCCACGGCTGGATCCTGACCCCATGGATGGATCCTGACCCCACGGATGGATCCTGACCCACAGGGCTGGATCCTGACCCCACAGATGGATCCTGAGCCTGGGGGCCGGATCCTGACCCCACGGCTGGATCCTGACCCCATGGACGGATCCTGACCCACAGGGATGGATCCTGACCCCACGGCTGGATCCTGACCCACAGGGATGGATCCTGACCCCACGGATGGATCCTGACCCACAGGGCCGGATCCTGACCCCGCAGATGGATCCTGACCCACAGGGATGGATCCTGAGCCTGGGGGCTGGATCCTGACCCACAGGGCTGGATCCTGACCCCACGGATGGATCCTGACCCCACGGGTGGATCCTGACCCCATGGATGGATCCTGACCCCACGGATGGATCCTGACCCACAGGGCTGGATCCTGACCCCACAGATGGATCCTGAGCCTGGGGGCCGGATCCTGACCCCACGGCTGGATCCTGACCCCACGGATGGATCCTGACCCACAGGGACGGATCCTGACCCACAGGGATGGATCCTGACTCCCTGGGGCCAGATCCCGACCCACAGGGATGGATCCTGAGCCTGGGGGCCGGATCCTGACCCACAGGGATGGATCCTGACCCACAGGGACGGATCCTGACCCCACGGATGGATCCTGACCCACAGGGCTGGATCCTGACCCCACGGCTGGATCCTGACCCACAGGGATGGATCCTGAGCCTGGGGGACGGATCCTGACCCCCACGGCTGGATCCTGACCCACAGGGATGGATCCTGACCCACAGGGACGGATCCTGACCCACAGGGCTGGATCCTGACCCCACGGCTGGATCCTGACCCACAGGGAGGGATCCTGACCCCACGGATGGATCCTGACCCCACGGCTGGATCCTGACCCCATGGATGGATCCTGACCCCACGGATGGATCCTGACCCACAGGGCTGGATCCTGACCCACAGGGACGGATCCTGACCCCACGGATGGATCCTGACCCACAGGGCTGGATCCTGACCCACAGGGCTGGATCCTGACCCCACGGATGGATCCTGACCCACAGGGCTGGATCCTGAACCTGGGGGCCGGATTCTGACCCAGAGGGATGGATCCTGACTCCCTGGGGCCGGATCCTGACCCACAGGGATGGATCCTGAGCCTGGGGGTCGGATCCTGACCCCGCAGATGGATCCTGACCCACAGGGATGGATCCTGACCCACAGGGGTGAATCTTGAGTCCCTGGGGCCGGATCCTGACCCACAGGGACGGATCCTGATTCCCTGGGGCCTGATCCTGACCCCCCCCCCCCCCCCCCCCCGGGGCCCGATCCTGACACACCCCACCCCCCCCCAGGGGCCCGATCCTGAGCCTCACCGGACATTTTTGAGCATGTAGAGGACCTCGGAGGGGAGATGGGAATTGGCCACGTCGAATTCGGTCAAGTCGGCTTCCAGCACCGAGGGGGGAGGCTCCTTCAGCTGCAGCGTGGGCAGCTCCTTCTGGATGCGCAGGAACCTTGGGGGACGAGGAGGTGACGTCGGGGCACGGCCACCGCCACCCCCCCCACCCCCCCCCCCCCCGTCTCCCGGTGCCGGCGGCACCTCACTTTTTGGCGATGTTGAGCATCTTGAGTTTCTTTTTCATCCGGGGTCGGGAGGTGCTGGAAATGGTGGTGTCCACCAAGGAGGAGGTGGATTGGGAAACCTGGGGTTGGGGACACCGAACCGGCGCGTCACCCCACGGCGCCGCCGCGAAGTCACCCCAGCTGCCGCCCCGAGCGTCACCTTGCGCATGATCTTGCGGCCGTAGAAGAGCATCTTGTCCCGTTTTCGGAAGCGATATTTCGGCGTCCCCTGCGCGGGTATTTCTGGGGAGCGCGACGGGGACAGCTTAACGGGGCGCAGCGCCGTCACCCCCCCCCCGTCCCCGAGGCCACCGGGGCAGCGTCACTCACTCTTGAGGCGCAGCCGGCGGATCAGGACCACGATGGCAGCGGCGACGATGACGGTGAAGAGGCTGAGGCCGAGCATCGCCCCCAGGACCTGCGGAGGGAGGGGGGATGGGAGGGGTCCCCGCGCGTCCCCGGTGTCCCCCGAGGGACAGGGACGAGCGCAGGGGGTGACCGATGGCACTGCCACCTTGGTGACATGGAGGGATAGGAGGAGGTCGACAGCATCGGGATGCTGTCCCCAGGGGCGTGGGGACAAGTTTGTGTCCCCTCAGGGTGGTCAAGAACACTGGGGACCAGGACGCTGTCCCCAGGGGCACAGGGACAAATTTGTGTCCCCAGAGGCATGGGGACAAATTTGTGTCCCCTCAGGGTGCCCAACAGCACTGGGGACCAGGACACTGTCCCTAAGGACGTGGGGACAAGTTTGTGTCCCCTCAGGGTGCTCAATAGCGCTGGGGACCAGGACACTGTCCCCAGGGGCGTGGGGACAAGTTCATGTCCCCAGAAACGTGGGGACAAATTTGTGTCCCCTCAGGGTGGTCAACAGCACTGGGGACCAGGACGGTGTCCCCAGGGGCACGGGGACAAATTTGTGTCCCCAGAGGCATGGGGACAAATTCATGTCCCCCCAGGGTGCTCAATAGCGCTGGGGACCAGGACACTGTCCCCAAGGGTGTGGGGACAAGTTTATGTCCCCAGAGGCATGGGGACAAATTTGTGTCCCCTCAGGGTGCCCAACAACACTGGGGACCAGGACACTGTCCCCAGGGGCGTGGGGACAAGTTTGTGTCCCCAGAGGCGTGGGGACAAGTTTATATCCCCAGGGGCACGGGGACAAATTTGTGTCCCCAGAGGCATGGGGACAAATTTGTGTCCCCTCAGGGTGCTCAATAGCGCTGGGGACCAGGACACTGTCCCCAGGGGCGTGGGGACAAGTTCATGTCCCCAGAAACGTGGGGACAAATTTGTGTCCCCTCAGGGTGCTCAACAGCACTGGGGACCAGGACGCTGTCCCTAAGGACGTGGGGACAAGTTTGTGTCCCCAGAGGCATGGGGACAAATTTGTGTCCCCTCAGGGTGCCCAACAACACTGGGGACCAGGACGCTGTCCCCAAGGGCATGGGGACAAATTTGTGTCCCCTCAGGGTGCTCAACATTGAGGATCAGGACACTGTCTCCAGGGGCACGGGGACAAATTTGTGTCCCCAGAGGCATGGGGACAAATTCATGTCCCCTCAGGGTGCTCAATAGCGCTGGGGACCAGGACACTGTCCCTAAGGATGTGGGGACAAGTTTATGTCCCCAGAGGCATGGGGACAAATTTGTGTCCCCTCAGGGTGCCCAACAACACTGGGGACCAGGACGCTGTCCCCAAGGGCATGGGGACAAATTTGTGTCCCCTCAGGGTGCTCAACATTGAGGATCAGGACGCTGTCCCCAGGGGCATGGGGACAAATTTGTGTCCCCTCAGGGTGCTCAATAGCGCTGGGGACCAGGACGCTGTCCCTAAGGACGTGGGGACAAGTTTATGTCCCCAGAGGCGTGGGGACAAATTTGTGTCCCCTCAGGGTGCTCAACATTGAGGATCAGGACGCTGTCCCCAGGGGCACGGGGACAAATTTGTGTCCCCAGAGGCATGGGGACAAATTCATGTCCCCTCAGGGTGCCCAACAGCACTGGGGACCAGGACACTGTCCCCAGGGGCGTGGGGACAAATTTGTGTCACCTGGGGGTCCACCAGCATCGGGAAGCAGGTTGCTGTCACCTGGGGACGCGGGGACCCGTTTGCGTCCCCTCAGGGGGTGCTGAACAGCACTGGCGACGGGGACGCTGAGGGTGGGGACACCGGGGACGCTGACCCCTGAGGGTGGGGACACCGTCCCTTGGGCACACGGGGCCAGGTTCCCGTCCCCCGGGGGTGCTCACCGCGCCGGTGGGGAGCTGCTCCTCGGCGAAGAGCTTGGGCAGCACGGCCGTCAGGGACGCGTCCTGCGGGGACGAGGGGACAGCTGAGCCCCCGCCGTCCCCCGCCGGGCTGGGGACACGCAGGGGGGGTGACTGTCACCCCTACCCGGCCGCGGCGCCGCGTCCTACCTCCGCCTCCTCCTGCGGCTCCGACTCGCTCTGCCCCATGGCCGCGGCGGGGCTCCGCCCATGCAAAAACCTGCGAAAGGGGGGGGAAAACGGTAAGAAATAAAAGTAAAAATAAAATAAAAGTAAAAATAAAATAAAAATAAAAGCAAAATAAAAATAAAATAAAAATAAAAATTAAAAAATAAAAATAAAAATAAAAATAAAATAAAAATAAAAAATAAAAATAAAAATAAAATAAAATAAAAATTAAAAAAATAAAATAAAAATTAAAAACAAAAATTAAAATTAAAAAATAAAAATAAAAATAAAATAAATAAATAAAAAATTAAAATGAAAATAAAAATTAAAAATAAAAATAAAAATAAAATAAAAATAAAAATAAAAATAAAATAAAAATAAAAATAAAAATAAAATAAAAATAAAAATAAAAATAAAAATAAAAATAAAATAAAAATAAAAATTTAAAAAATAAAAATTAAAATTAAAAAAATAAAAATAAAAATAAAAATTAAAAAAATTAAAATATAAATTAAAAAATAAAAATAAAATAAAAATAAAAATAAAAATAAACCTGAGAGGTTTGTGACACGGGGACCCACGACGGCCACCGAGGGACCGGTGACAACAGGGTGACACCCCCCCAGCGCGGGTAAAACTCCGCCGGGGGTCGAGTTTGGCCTGGACGCGGTGAGGTGGGGAACTGGGGTGTCCCCAGGGTGTCCCCAAGGTGTCCCCAAGGTGTCCCCAGGGTGTCCCCAGGGTGTCCCCAGGGTGTCCCCAAGGCGCTTGGTGACATCGAGTGGTCGGGAGGGGACTTCGGGGGGGGGGTGTGGGGGTGTGTGTGTGTCCCCAACTTGGGGACTTCAGTGTCCCCTCCCCGGTGGGGACAGGCAGCGCTGGCCTCGCTCACCGCGCCCAGGCCCCCGGCCGCCGTCACCGGTCACCGATGTCCCCCCGCCACGCCGCAAGGGTCCCCGAGCAGCGGTCGGTGCCACCGCCGGGCCCAGCCCCGGTGTCCCCCCCCCCCCCCCCCGTCCCCCGTCCCCCGTCCCCCCCCCCCAGCCACACGTCACCGCCGTCCTTCCCAAGGACACCCCAGGGAGGTGACGGTGGCATCGGCGGGCACCGGAGCGGGGACGTCACCGAGGCTGGCACCTGTCACCCCCCCCCCCCCCCCCCCCACCCCCCCGCCATCGCGGGTCACCCCACGGAGGGGGGGTCACGGCCGAGCGTCACCGCACCGCGCCGGCTCCCGGCACCCTGTTTGCGGCAAAGGCGGCGCCGGGGCCCGGTGACGCTCCCCAGGGGTGACAACCGCCCCCCCCCATGGGTGACACCCCCCCCCCCCATATTAGCCCCCCTCGCTGGCTCTGCCCCCTCCCCACGGCAATACACCCCCCCCCCAAATTGTGCCCCCCCCCCAGCATCCCCCCCGCCCCCGTATTGCCCCCACCCCCCCCACCTCCTATTTCCCCCTCCCCCACCCCCATCACCCCCCCCCCCAGGTTCTGCCCCTCCCCCGCCTTTACTCCCCCCCCCAAAGGCTAAAATTGCCCCCTCCCCCCAGCTAATATTGCCCTCCCCCCAGCTAATATTGCCCCCCCCAGCTAATATTGCCCCCCCCCCAGCTAATATTGCCCCCCCCCCGCTACTATTGCCCCCCCCCCGGTATTGCCCCCTCCCCAGGCTAATATTGCCCCCCCCCCAGTAATTGGGGGGGGGGGGGCTGATGCTGCCCCCCCACCCCCCCCCCAGGCGTTATTACCCCCTCCCCAAGCTCATAGTGCCCCCCCAATTAGTCTTGCCCCCCCCATGGGCTAATAATCCCCCCCCCCCCCCGGCATTATTGCCCCCTCCCCAGGCGAATATTGCCCCCCCCCCAGGGCTATTCCTGCCCCCCCCCCCCCCCGGGCTATTCCTGCCCCCCCCCAGGGGTTACTGCCCCCCCCAAACTGCCCCCCCCCCCCCCAAATCCAGCCCTGGCCCCCCCTCCCCGGGCCCCCCCAAAGCCGGTGCTGCCCCCGCACCCCCCCGGGGCGGCGATGCCCCCCCCCCCCGCCCTCACCAGCCGCCGGTCGCCGCCCCGCGCCCCGCTCCGGCCTCGGCGGTAGCGGCGGCCCCCGCGGGGTCATGGTCCCTTTAAAGGCGCCCCGCCTCTCGTATGACGTCAAGCAGGGGGGCGGGGAGCGCGTCGCGGCGGCGGCGCCATGTTGGGAAGGTCAAGGTGGTGGGGAAGAGAAGGTGGCCAGGCGGGTGGGCGCCATCTTGGGTGTGGCGCGGGTGGGTGATGTCATCACGAGTCGACGGTACCGGCTCGGGGGTGTCTTGGTGTGCGCCCCGGCGCCATCTTGGGAGTGGCAGGGGGTGATGGGGCGGGGGGACCCGAAATTTTGGGGGGGCGGGGGGGTGTCCTCGGGGGTGGGGACCGGGGGGCACCCCAGGGTGACAGCACCCACTGCCAGCCCTGTCCCCACGGGTGACAGCACCCACGGACACCCTTATCCCCCCCATGGACACCCTGGGGTGACAGCACCCACCCCCAGCCCTGTCCCCCCATGGGCACCCCAGGGTGACGGCACCCATCACCCCACCTCCAGCCCCACGGCACCCCAGGGTGACAGCACCCATGGCCCCACCGCCAGCCCTGTCCCCATGGGTGACAGCACCCACGGCCACCCTTATTCCCCCCATGGACACCCTGGGGTGATGGCACCCACCGCCAGCCCTGTCCCCCCATGGGCACCCCAGGGTGCCAGCACCCATGGCCCCACCACCAGCCCTCTCCCCACAGCCACCCCAGGGTGCCAGCACCCACCAACCAGCCCCAAGTCACCCCAGGGTGACCGTACCCACACCCCCACTGCTACCCCTGTCCCCAGGGGCACCCCAAGGTGCTGGCACCCACCCCCACCCCCCCCCACCCCCGGCACAGGGGGGCCCACAGCAGCACAGACCCACTCTTCTCCCAGGGTGCTTTATTCTCCCGTGGGGGGGGGGGGGGGCACCCACTAGCACCCACCAGCACCCACCGGCACCCACCTCCCACCCCGACCCCAAAACAGGGAGCAAAACCCAGGGCGAGCAACTCCCCCGGGGAGCTGAGACCGGCCACAACTCACTCCACGAATGAAAAAGGGCACGAAGAGCAGCGCCAAACACCCCCCCCACCCCCCCACCATTGCCCGGCCTCTGATTTGGGGTTAAACGTGGCTTTTTTGGGTGCTGGGCTGGCGGGCAGAGGCCGCGGTGCCTGGTGCGAGCGGCCGCTGGCCCCGCTCCAGCCGGCAGCGGCTGCTCCGCCGGTTACAAAACATGCCCTTGAACCCCATCCCGCGGCGCGTAAACAGCTCCGGGGTGGGACGCCGTCCCTCTGCCCAAACCGCAGCCCCCGGGGACGGGGGACGGGGTTTGTCCTTACCCCGCTGTCCCCGTCCTGCCTGGAGTGGGACAGAGGGGGCTGGGGGGGGGGGCAAAGGGAGCTGCTGCAGCCCCTCGGTGCCTAAAAGCTCCCCCCGAAATGGCTGCAGGGCTTGGGGACGAGGGAAGGGACATGTCCCCAGCGCAGCCAAGGGGCTGCTTGGCTTGGGGACGCAGGGACGAGGGCAGGGACATGTCCCTGACACAGCCAAGGGGCTGCTCAGCTTGGGGACAAAGCCCCAGGCACGTCCCTGACACTGCCAGGGGCCTGTAGGGCTTGGGGACAAGGACAGGGATGTGTCCCTGACACAGCCAAGGGGCTGCTTGGCTTGGGGACAAGGGGACAAGGGCAGGGACATGTCCCTGACACGGCCAAGGCTCTGCTCAGCTTGGGGACAAAGCCCCAGGCACGTCCCTGACACCGCCAGGGGCCTCTGGGCTTGGGGACAAGGACAGGGACATGTCCCTGACACAGCCAAGGGGCTGCTTGGCTTGGGGACAAGGGGACAAGGGCAGGGACATGTCCCTGACACGGCCAAGGGGCTGCTTGGCTTGGGGACGAGGGCAGGGACAAGTCCTCAGCACAGCCAAGGGGCTGCGGGGCTCAGGGACAAAGCCCCAGGCACGTCCTTGACACCGCCAGGGGCCTCTGGGCTTGGGGACAAGGGAAGGGACATGTCCCTGACACTGCCAAGGGGCTGCTTGGCTTGGGGACAAAGCCCCAGGCACGTCCCTGACACTGCCAGGGGCCTGTAGGGCTTGGGGACAAGGGCAGGGACGAGTCCCCGACGTGGCCAAGGGACTGTGGGGCTTGGGGACAAGGGCAGGGACGAGTCCCTGACACTGCCAAGGGGCTGCTTGGCTTGGGGACAAGGGGACAAGGGCAGGGACATGTCCCTGACACGGCCAAGGCTCTGCTCAGCTTGGGGACAAAGCCCCAGGCACGTCCCTGACACTGCCAGGGGCCTCTGGGCTTGGGGACAAGGGCAGGGACATGTCCCTGACACAGCCAAGGGGCTGCTTGGCTTGGGGACAAGGGGACATGGGCAGGGACAAGTCCCCAGCACAGCCAAGGGGCTGCTTGGCTTGGGGACAAGGGGACAAGGGCAGGGACAAGTCCTCAGCACAGCCAAGGGGCTGCGGGGCTCGGGGACAAAGCCCCAGGCACGTCCCTGACACCGCCAGGGGCCTCTGGGCTTGGGGACAAGGGCAGGGACAAGTCCCTGACACTGCCAAGGGGCTGCTTGGCTTGGGGACGAGGGCAGGGACATGTCCCTGACACGGCCAAGGCTCTGCTCAGCTTGGGGACAAAGCCCCAGGCACGTCCCTGACACTGCCAGGGGCCTGTAGGCCTTGGGGACAAGGGAAGGGACGAGCCCCGATGTGGCCAAGGGCCTGTAGGGCTTGGGGACAAGGGCAGGGACGAGTCCCTGACACAGCCAAGGGGCTGCTTGGCTTGGGGACAAGGGGACAAGGGCAGGGACGAGTCCCTGACACAGCCAAGGGGCTTCTCAGCTCGGGGACAAAGCCCCAGGCACGTCCCTGACACCACCAGGGGCCTCTGGGCTTGGGGACAAGGGCAGGGACGAGTCCCCGCCGTGGCCAAGGGACCTGGGGGCTTCAGGATGAGGCTTCGGCCACATCCCCAACGCAGCCGAGGGGTCACAGGGCTCCAGGCTGAGCCCCCAAAACACATCCGAGGGGTCGCAGGGCTCCAAGCTGCCCCCCAAAACAGACCTGCGGGGGCACAGGGCTCCAAGCTGCCCCCCAAAACAGATCCGAGGGGTCGCAGGGCTCCAAGCTGCCCCCCAAAACAGATCCGAGGGGTCGCAGGGCTCCAAGCTGCCCCCCAAAACAAATCCGAGGGGTCGCAGGGCTCCAGGCTGAGCCCCCAAAACACATCCGAGGGGTCGCAGGGCTCCGGGCTGCCCCCCAAAACAGACCCGTGGGGGCACAGGGCTCCAAGCTGCCCCCCAAAACAGATCCGAGGGGTCGCAGGGCTCCAAGCTGCCCCCCAAAACAGACCCGTGGGGGCACAGGGCTCCAAGCTGCCCCCCAAAAACACGTCCAAGGGGGCGCAGGGCCCACGTCGAGCCCCCCGAGGGGCTGCCCAGCTCCAGTTCAGGATGGGGAATACCAAGGCCAAACTCCGTCGAGAAAAAATAACGGGGCCACAAGCGTCCACGGAGGGTCCCCGAGGTGCAGGGGACGCGGGCGCCGGCTCTGCCCGCTCCGTCGAGGCCCCGAGGCGGTAAAATTAGACAATAAAATAAATTAAAAGCGCTCGGGGTCAGGGGGAGCACGGGGCACCCCGAGGGTCTGCGCCGAGGGGTCCTCCCCTCAATTCACCAGCAGCGCGTTGTCCTGCAGAGGAGCCCTGCGGGGAGAGGGCGTTGGTGGTAAGGGGGGGAAATCCGAGGAATTTGGGGAACTCGGCTTGGATTTTAGGAACAAGACCCAGCCGTAGGTAAAGGGAGACCCCCCCCCCCAAAAAAAAACCCCAAAACAAGCAGGGTGGGAAGCAGGGAGTGACGAGGGAAGCGAGGGGGGGGGGGATGCAGGGAGCCCACGTACCCCGGTTCTGCCCGCGTGGAGGGGTCCCCAAGGGCACGGAGGTATTTTGGGGTGCTGGCAAGAGACTCACCAGCACGGAGAGGGGCTGGAAATCACGTTCCACGTGGGATGGGCCACGTACGAAGAGCCCAGCAAGGAAAATTAGCCGTAAATCCTCTTCTCCCAGCACGCGGGAGGGAGCGGGGTAGATAACGGTGGGTCACAGAGCGTACCCAGCCCCGATCCAGCGGCCAGAAGCCCCCCCCCCCCCCCGCCTCACCCCCAACGCCCTCCCCGGCACTGCCCGCTCACCGCTCGCAGCAGCAGAAGATGGAGCAGGACGAGGCGCTGTCGCGACGGTACTTGCCCGATTTGGGGCTGTCTTTGCACTGGGCGATGTAGGCGTGGAGCTGGGAGACGGGCGCTTCGCCCTCGCACTGGTGCTGCGGGGGAGAGGGGACGGGGAAGCTGAATCCCTGCGGTGAGGGGGAACGGGATCCTTCCCCCCCCCCCCCCCAAAAAAAAAAAACCACCAAACCCCAAGCCGTGAAGCTTCGCTTAAACACCAGGGTCTGGTCTCACCTTGATGGTTTCGTAAGAGCCGGTGATGAGGGCGATGAAGAGGCTGAGGACCATGTAGATGAAGAGGCTGATGAAGGTGTACAGGTAGATCTGGCTGAAGAGCCACACCAAATAACTGTTCTGTTGCATCTCGGCGAAGGTAACGAACATGTCGTCCCCGTTGATGAGGGAGAAGAGGCACTCGGATACCATGGAAAGGGATCGGAACTGGGATGGGAGGTGACAAAGAGGTGACGCGCTGGCCCGGGCCACCGCGTTCCCCCTTCCAGCGCTGGGCCGGAAGCTCCCGACGAGGGAGCGAGCGCTCCCCGACGCCCTAACGTGCCACCCCGATGCCTTCGCCCCACGAGGAGAGAGGCTGCGGCGAAGAGCGGCGCCGCGTCTAACCCACGCCGCCGAAACGAGGATCAGACACCGCGCCCGTCTCCTCCCAAATCCGCGCAGGGAATCGCCCGGAGGTGGGCGAAGCCCACCCCCACCACCGAGCCGGAGCAGCACCTTGACGTGGTACGGGCCCAAGACGATCCACCCGCAGAAGCAGTAGCCCAGGTAGATGACGGCCACGCAGCAGCAGAAGCGGATGACGTTGGGGAGGGCCACCCGTAGGGTGACAATGAGGATCTGGTGGAGGAAAACCAGTCGGGATTAATCCCCGTCTTCCGAGGGTGCTGGCGGGAGGGGACCCACCAGCGGTTAAAGCACCCCGAGGTCCCCAACAGAGCGGGACGGTGACGCTGGGGACAGGCAGCAGCTGTAGGACGAGCCCGAGCCTGCTCAGGGCCAGGCTGGCACGGCCATTCCCAGCCCTGGAAATTGTCCCCTCAGCTCCCAGGTCACCTCCCCGGTGTCACTCACGTTGTATTTCTGGAAGAAGGTGAGGTAGCGAATGACCCCGACCCAGACCAGCAGCGTGGAGGTGCCCAGGAGGATGCTGCAGACGTCGTAGCTGGCGAAGTTCTGCAGGGACGGAGGTGTCACAGGCCTGAGGCACGGCCAACGCCATTCCCTCAAGTCCCCGACGCCGTCCCTGAAGCCCTAACAACCCTCCGCACCGGCCACGAGCCAGCGGCGAGCGAAATCCCGGTGCCGCAAGCCACGACACAGGCGCCAGGCAGGACCCTGCCTGTCCCTTTGGTGCCATCTCCCCGTCCCAAAGGGAAAAGGGGGGCTTCTGGGGTCCCACCTGGGCTAGGACCCCCTCTGTGAACCCCTCAGGAGCGACGGCTGTCCCCTAATTTGCTGACAGGGCTCTGATTACACCCAGGAGAGGCTGTTTCATGGCCGAGCGGGAAGGCTTCCCCCCCTCCCCGGAGCACGGAGACACCCAGCGCACGCAGGATCCGCAAAACCTCCGGCTTCGTTCCCCGGCGTTCCCGTACCTTGGACTCGATGCCGATCTTCATGATGGTTCCCAGCACGGTGAGGACGTCGCTGATCACCAGGAGGATGTACCAGCCGTTGAGGAACTCCATGCGGTCCGACAAGCACACGTTCTGGTTGTAACGGCGCCGGAAGAACCGGCTGAACTCCTGCGTGGGGAGAAAAAAAAAAAAAAAAAAAAAAAAAAATGGGGTCCTTTACCCATCGCCCGGAGATTTTTTTTCCCCGTCTCGCAGCACCTACAGCTTTGGCTGAGCATCCCTGTGGGGAAAGGGATTCCTCCGAAAGCCGGCAGCGCCAAAACAGCGTCCCGCTGGCAGCTCTGTCCGTCCCCACCGGTTACACCGCGGAGGGTAGCTACGGTTAGTGCCGCTTCCCGCCGTTCCACCACTCACGTGCTGCAGCATCAGGCCCCGGATGATGGAGCGAGCGCAGAGGATGAAGGAGAGCGAGCAGACGAGGATGACGACGACGTCGAAGAAGAGCCGGAAGGAATTGTCACCTGCAAGACGCGCGGTGGCTCTTCTTAACGAGGGGGACGGCCGGCCGCCCAGGAGCACCCTCGGCCCCCCACGCGGCCCTTCGGCACCCACCGGGGACAGACGCCGCCTTTGTCACCCCCTCGCGGCTCCTACCTCGGCCGAAGACGCTGGGATCTTTGCACTCCTTGATGTCAGCCCGGTTGTCGAGGTGGATTTTCACCCGGCCGCTGTGCGCCTTGTTGTCGAACGTGATCTGGGGAAAAGCGGGACGGTTACCGCCCCGCGAAACCATCCGGCAGCTCCTCGCTGCCGGGACGCTGCCCGTAGCCGGTCCCTACGCGCCCACGAGGGCCGCTCTCGCCCCCCCACGCGGGGCCCGGGGTTTGGATCACCCCCGAGGGTGGGGAGCGGTGCCGACGCACTCACGGTGATGGTGAAGGTGTAGCAGTCGGGGATCTCGTTGTTGATGATGGTTTGGATGTTGATGGCTTTCAGCTTGAACTGGATGGTGACGTTGATGAGTCTGCGGGAAGGGACGTTCGTTAATCCTCCTCCCCGTGTCCCACGGCCCACCGAGACACCCCCCCCCCCCCCCAAAATCCCCAAAATACGGCGCCGAGAGTCAAACAACCGACACGGAGGGGGTAAACACCTTCCTTAGGGGTGCGTACACCCCCAGGAAAAGGCGTCTCCAGCTTTAGAGGAGCAAACCGCTGCCAACGTGCCCCGCCGTCGGTGAATTTTGCTTCGAAGGGGAGGTTGGACCCTCTGGAAGAAGCAGTGCCACAAGCTACACCGCACCTCTCGACACCAGCGGTGCCGGCAAAAAAAAAACGGGGCCTGCCCGCGCCGATAACGTGCCCACAACTCCAGGGCTTGGCCCCGGGCTATCGAAACGCCGCCAAAAGCCAGCGCGGGGTTTCGGGGAAGGGAAAACAACCCCCAACGTGGGTGTCGCAAGACAGTGGCGGTGCCTCGGGGCCAGCTCCGCGGCCGACGCCGACGGAGACGGGGCCGGAAAGCAGCTGCTCTGTTGCACAACCTCCCCGGTTTCGCATCTCCCTCGGCACAAGGGTGGATTTGTTTCTATCCCGTGAGTGGATTTTTGTTTGGTTTGGTTTTTTTGTTTTTTTTTTTTAAAAACCCACGGGGGCTTTCCCCCCCCCGCCCCCGGCGGCAGGTTTCAGCACGAGGAATTCCCTGCGTCGAGGTCTCCGTTCCGCCCTCGCCCGTACCCCGCACCCACGGGATGGCACCAGCACCCAAACGCCCTGGGTTGCGGGGAAGGCGACGGTAATTACTTGTGAAATTTGAGGGTGAAGTTCTTGTAGCTGCGGTCCAGCTCGGGGGGCAGAGGCTGGACGTCCTCGGGATCCACTCCCAGGCAGTCTGCAAGGAGGGAAAAACGCCTTCAGGGAAGCCCGAGGCCCCACGCAGACCCCTTGGGACCCTCTCAAGGTCAGGATGAAGACCAAAAACCTCCCCGGGTAGCCAGCGGTGGCTACGGGAGAAGCGACCTCAGCCCCGTCGTCCCCCAAAAGCCACCTGTGACAATCTTGGGGTCGATGTTGAAGGTGTCGTTGGCCGGATCGATGCGCCCTTTACGGTAGTACTGCTGGCACAGCATGAGGGCCGACCGGTTGCCTCCGCTCTCCCCCCGCACGTAGGCGTAGCGACCGATGGTCTCGTTGGGAATGGCCAAGTACTGGAGAAGGAGACGCCCTCAGGAGCTGGATGCGGCCCCGAGCCAGCTCCGTGTCCCCGAGCCACCTCCGCGTCCCCCTCTGCCCGCGGACCTCACCTTCTCCACGGCGTAAAACATGCGGTCGTAGAGGTCGCGTTGCGTGTAGACGGCGTAGGAGTCGTCCGCGCCGTCCACGTAGTCCTTCAGGAAGAGGTGTTTGAAGGCGATGGTGTTCTCCTCCTTGAACGTCACCACCATCTGGTTGCTGAGCCCAAAGAGGATGAGCTGAGGGACAAAGGAGACCACGATTAAACCCCTGCCCCCCCCCGCCCCCCCGGCAGCTCCACAAACGACGACGCCACGGCCCAAAACGCAGCCGTTCCAGCCCAAAACTGGTCGCAGGAGGCCAAATGGCATCGCTTGGGTGACCCCAAGAAGAAAAGGGCCAGCTAGCACGTCCCCGAGGTTGTCCCCATCTCCACCTGGTTGCCCCAAAACCTCTTAAGCCGCCTGGTTTTCTGTGGCAAAGCTCCTCTCCCACCACAGACGGGGGGAGGACGATCTCCTTGGGGACACGCACGCGTCCCACCACAGACGTAGGGAGGACAATCTTGGGGACACACGCGTGTCCCACCACAGACGGCGGGAGGACGATCTCCTTGGGGACACGCGCGTGTCCCACCACAGACGGGGGAGGACGATCTCCTTGGGGACACGCGCGTGTCCCACCACAGACGGGGGGAGGACAATCTCCTTGGGGACACGCGCGTGTCCCACCACAGACGGGCAGAGGACGATCTCCTTGGGGACACGCACGCATCCCACCACAGACGTAGGGAGGACAATCTTGGGGACACACGCGTGTCCCACCACAGATGGGGGGAGGACGATCTCCTTGGGGACACGCGCGTGTCCCACCACAGACGGGGGGAGGACGATCTCCTTGGGGACACGCACGCGTCCCACCACAGACGTAGGGAGGACAATCTTGGGGACACACGCGTGTCCCACCACAGACGGGGGGAGGACGATCTCCTTGGGGACACGCGCGTGTCCCACCACAAACAGAGGGAGGACGATCTCCTTGGGGACACACGCGTGTCCCACCACAGCTGGGCAGAGGACGATCTCCTTGGGGACACGTGTGTGTCCCACCACAGACGGAGGGAGGACGATCTCCTTGGGGACACGCGCATGTCCCACCACAGACGGAGGGAGGACGATCTCCTTGGGGACACACGCGTGTCCCACCACAGACGGGGGGAGGACGATCTCCTTGGGGACACGCGCGTGTCCCACCACAGACGGGGGGAGGACGATCTCCTTGGGGACACGCGCGTGTCCCACCACAGACGGGGGGAGGACGATCTCCTTGGGGACACGCGCGTGTCCCACCACAGACGGGGGGAGGACGATCTCCTTGGGGACACGCGCGTGTCCCACCACAGACGGGGGGAGGACGATCTCCTTGGGGACACGCGCGTGTCCCACCACAGACGGGGGAAGGACGATCTCCTTGGGGACACGCGCGTGTCCCACCACAGACGGAGGGAGGACAATCCTGGGGACACGCGCGTGTCCCAATACAGACGGGGGGAGGACGATCTCCTTGGGGACACGCATGTGTCCCACCACAGACGGGGGGAGGATGATCTTGGGGACACGCGCGTGTCCCACCACAGATGGGGGGAGGACGATCTCCTTGGGGACACGCGTGTGTCCCACCACAGACGGGGGGAGGACGATCTCCTTGGGGACACGCGTGTGTCCCACCACAGATGGAGGAAGGACGATCTCCTTGGGGACACGTGCGTGTCCCACCACAGACGGAGGGAGGACAATCCTGGGGACACGCGCGTGTCCCACCACAGATGGGGGGAGGACGATCTCCTTGGGGACACGCGCGTGTCCCACCACAGACGGGGGGAGGACAATCTCCTTGGGGACACGCACGCGTCCCACCACAGACGGGGGAAGGACGATCTCCTTGGGGACACGCGCGTGTCCCACCACAGACGGGGGGAGGACGATCTCCTTGGGGACACGCGCGTGTCCCACCACAGACGGGCGGAGGACGATCTCCTTGGGGACACGCATGTGTCCCACCACAGACGGGGGGAGGACAATCCTGGGGACACGCACACGCCCCTCCCAGTCTCACCAAACACCCCAGGAACGGGACGGCAGAGCGGACCCTGCTCTTCCTCCTCTTCGTCAGCATTTTTTCCCCTGCCTACGTGCTCTAAACCCCTGCCCGTGCCGGTAATTAGCTTGTATTTATTAACACAAGACGCCGCTCGTTAGCGTTGCTCGTTGGCAGGGCGAGGGCACGGGTGGCTCTGGGTGACACCGCTCCAAGCCTCGGGGGAAAAGCACCCAGGACAACACCGCAGCGCTGAGCTGGGAGCCGCTGCCTGCCAGGCAGGGTGCAGGCAGCCAGAAAAAGGGGGGAAGGGGGGGGGGGTCAAGGTCCCGGCACCCCGATGTCCCTCGCCGGGGACGTCACGTGCCGGTTTTTGCCTCGTGACCGCAGCCTGGCAGCTCCCAGGGGATTTTTCCACCCCGGGATGGAGCCTGGCACCCGTCCAGGAGCTGGTGACACCCTGAGCTAGGGGACATCCTTTCTGCTCCCCTTTTTTTTGGGGAGGGGACACACACACACACCCCGGCATCGCCCACTTGTCTAAGACACCCCAACGTGTGACACCCGGACCCCAGGGATGTGCCACCAGGGTCACCTCAACACACAGACACCCCCCCCACCCTCTCCCAGGGGACCTCTCCCGAGTCCCCCACTGTCCCCAAGCACCCCCACCAAGTGTCCCCAAATATTCAAGCCCCCCCAAATCCCCCCGCGCTGCCCCCCGATGTCCCCAGGCCTCGCTCAGGGTGTCCCCTCCTATGTCCCCGTGCCCAGTGCCCACCCCAGAGGTCACCTCCTGTGCTCAGAGGCCCCCCCAAGACTGCCCGTGTCATTGTCAACCCCCAATTTCCCATGCCCCGATGTCCCCCTACTCATTGTCCCCCAGTGCCACCCTGGTGTCCCCCTCCCTGCTGTCCCCATGTCCCAGTGGACCCCCTCCCCAGTGTCCCCATGTCCCAGGACCCCCCAGTGCCTCCCTCTCTGGTGTCCCCATTCCCCAGGGCCACCCATGCCCCAAGGCCACCCCTCCCCAGTGTCCTGGTCCCCCCCCTCCCAGTTGTCCCCGTTCCCTAGGGCCACCCACACCCCAAGGCCACCCCTCCCCGGGGTCCCCATGTCCCAGGGCCACCCACGCCCCAAGGCCACCCCTCCCTGGGGTCCCCATGTCCCAGGGCCACCCCTCCCCGGGGTCCCCATGTCCCAGGGCCACCACACCCCAAGGCCACCCCTCCCCGGGGCCCCCGTTCCCCAGGGCCACCTATGCCCCAAGGCCACCCCTCCCCAGTGTCCCCATGTCCCAGGGCCACCCCTCCCCGGGGTCCCCATGTCCCAGGGCCACCTACGCCCCAAGGCCACCCCTCCCCGGTGTCCCCATGTCCCAGGGCCACCCATCCCCAGTGTCCCCATGCCCCCAAGCCACCCCTCCTCGGGGTCCCCGTTCCCCAAAGGCCACCCCCCCCCGGTGTCCCCACGCCCCAAGGCCACCCCTCCCCGGGGTCCCCGTTCCCCAGGGCCACCCATGCCCCAGGGCCACCCCTCCCCGGTGTCCCCATGCCCCAGGGCCACCCATCCCCAGTGTCCCCATGCCCCCAAGCCACCCCTCCTCGGGGTCCCCGTTCCCCAAAGGCCACCCCCCCCCCCCGGTGTCCCCATGCCCCAGGGCCACCCCTCCCCGGTGTCCCGGTCCCCCCCCTCCCCGGTGTCCCCTCACCTGGACGGTGACAAGGAGGATCTTGGCCAGCTGCAGCCCCAGCTTAACGGGCCGCCGCCCCCGGGCCCGGTACTTATCGCAGGGGCTCATGAAGAAGTACTTGAGGCGGCGTCGCAGCTCTTCTTCCTCCGCCACCGCCGGAGACTCCGTCGCGCCGTACCCGGGCCCGCGGCCCAGCAGCCGCTCCGTTTCTGAGGGGAAACGGCCGTTAACAGGCGGGTACCGGGGGCCTCCGCCGGGGAGGGCGACGAGGACTGGTCCCGGTCCCGGTCCCGGTCCCCCCAAGCCCCGAGGCTCAGCCCGGTCCCCGGTCGCCGCTCACCGGACGGGGCCGCCATGGCGCCGCCGCACCGCGGCTTCAGCCGCCCGCCTCACGTGACCGGAAGGTTCCGCCGCGGCTCCGCCTACCCGCCCCTTTGGACCGCAACCACGCCCACCAACCGCCCAGAGCGCCGTAGCCACGCCCACTCACCGCCCAGAACGTCTGTGGCTCCGCCCACTGGCTGAACGTGGCCACGCCCACTGGCTGAACGTGGCCACGCCCACCCGCCCCCGTCGCTGCCTCCCCTTCCCCTGCCTGTGCCAGGATGGGGACATGTGGCACGGGGGGACACATCTACAGATGGTGACATGTGGCATGGAGGGACACATCTACGGACGGTGACATGGGGCACAGGGGACACGTCCATGGACGGTGACATGTGGCATGGAGGGACACATCTACGGACGGTGACATGGGGCACGGGGGGACACGTCCATGGACGGTGACATGTGGCACGGGGGGACACATCTACGGATGGTGACATGTGGCACAGGGGACACGTCCATGGACGGTGACATGTGGCATGGAGGGACACATCTACGGATGGTGACATGTGGCACGGGGGGACACGTCCATGGACGGTGACATGTGGCATGGAGGGACACATCTACGGATGGTGACATGTGGCATGGGGGGACACATCCATGGACGGTGACATGTGGCACAGGGGACACATCTACAGATGGTGACATGTGGCACGGGGGGACACATCTACGGATGGTGACATGTGGCACAGGGGACACGTCCATGGACGGTGACATGTGGCACAGGGGACACATCTACGGACGGTGACATGTGGCACAGGGGACATGTCCATGGACGGTGACATGTGGCACGGGGGGACATGTCCATGGACGGTGACATGTGGCATGGAGGGACACATCTACGGACGGTGACATGTGGCACAGGGGACATGTCCATGGACGGTGACATGTGGCATGGAGGGACACATCTACGGATGGTGACATGTGGCACGGGGGGACACGTCCATGGACGGTGACATGTGGCATGGAGGGACACATCTACGGATGGTGACATGTGGCACGGGGGGACACGTCCATGGACGGTGACATGTGGCACGGGGGGACACATCTACGGATGGTGACATGTGGCATGGGGGGACACATCCATGGACGGTGACATGTGGCACAGGGGACACATCTACAGATGGTGACATGTGGCACGGGGGGACACATCTACGGATGGTGACATGTGGCACAGGGGACACGTCCATGGACGGTGACATGTGGCACAGGGGACACATCTACGGACGGTGACATGTGGCACAGGGGACATGTCCATGGACGGTGACATGTGGCACGGGGGGACATGTCCATGGACGGTGACATGTGGCATGGAGGGACACATCTACGGACGGTGACATGTGGCACAGGGGACATGTCCATGGACGGTGACATGTGGCATGGAGGGACACATCTACGGATGGTGACATGTGGCACGGGGGGACACGTCCATGGACGGTGACATGTGGCATGGAGGGACACATCTACGGATGGTGACATGTGGCACGGGGGGACACGTCCATGGACGGTGACATGTGGCACGGGGGGACACATCTACGGATGGTGACATGTGGCATGGGGGGACACATCCATGGACGGTGACATGTGGCACAGGGGACATGTCCATGGACGGTGACATGTGGCATGGAGGGACACATCTACGGATGGTGACATGTGGCACAGGGGACACGTCCATGGACGGTGACATGTGGCACAGGGGACACATCTACGGACGGTGACATGTGGCACAGGGGACATGTCCATGGACGGTGACATGTGGCACGGGGGGACATGTCCATGGACGGTGACATGTGGCATGGAGGGACACATCTACGGACGGTGACATGTGGCACAGGGGACATGTCCATGGACGGTGACATGTGGCATGGAGGGACACATCTACGGATGGTGACATGTGGCACGGGGGGACACGTCCATGGACGGTGACATGTGGCATGGAGGGACACATCTACGGATGGTGACATGTGGCACGGGGGGACACGTCCATGGACGGTGACATGTGGCACGGGGGGACACATCTACGGATGGTGACATGTGGCATGGGGGGACACATCCATGGACGGTGACATGTGGCACAGGGGACACATCTACGGATGGTGACATGTGGCACGGGGGGACACATCTACGGATGGTGACATGTGGCACAGGGGACACGTCCATGGACGGTGACATGTGGCACAGGGGACACATCTACGGACGGTGACATGTGGCACAGGGGACATGTCCATGGACGGTGACATGTGGCACGGGGGGACATGTCCATGGACGGTGACATGTGGCATGGAGGGACACATCTACGGACGGTGACATGTGGCACAGGGGACATGTCCATGGACGGTGACATGTGGCATGGAGGGACACATCTACGGATGGTGACATGTGGCACGGGGGGACACGTCCATGGACGGTGACATGTGGCATGGAGGGACACATCTACGGATGGTGACATGTGGCACAGGGGACGCGTCCATGGACGGTGACATGTGGCACGGGGGGACACATCTACGGATGGTGACATGTGGCACGGGGGGACACGTCCATGGACGGTGACATGTGGCACGGGGGGACATGTCCATGGACAGTGACATGTGGCATGGAGGGACACATCTACGGACGGTGACATGTGGCACAGGGGACATGTCCATGGACGGTGACATGTGGCATGGAGGGACACATCTACGGATGGTGACATGTGGCACGGGGGGACACGTCCATGGACGGTGACATGTGGCATGGAGGGACACATCTACGGATGGTGACATGTGGCATGGGGGGACACGTCCATGGACGGTGACATGTGGCACGGAGGGACACATCTACGGATGGTGACATGTGGCATGGGGGGACACGTCCATGGATGATGACATGTGGCACGGGGGGACATGTCCATGCCAGAATGGTGACATGTGGCACAGGGGGACACATCTACAGATGGTGACATGTGGCATGGGGGGACACGTCCATGCCAGGACGGTGACATGTGACACAGGGGACACGTCCATGGATGGTGACATGTGGCACGGGGGGACACGTCCATGCCAGGACGGTGACATGTGGCATGGAGGGACGCATCTACGGATGGTGACATGTGGCACGGGGGGACACGTCCATGGACGGTGACATGTGGCACAGGGGGACACATCCATGCCGGGATGGTGATGTGGCATGGAGGGACACGGCCACGCTAGGATGGTGACGCGTGGCCCAGGGGACACGTCCATGCCGTGAGGTGGCACGTCATCAAGGAGGACGCATCCCTGCCAGCCCCCCGTGTCCCCCCCGTCCCCCGCCGCACCGCCACGCCGCCGTCCCCTCCGTGCCACCGTTTATTGACCGCTCCTCCCTCGTGTGGGACGTACGCCGCGTGGGGTGTCCCCGGTGTCCCTGTGTCACTCAGGCCACCTCCGGCAGCGGCTCCAGCAGCAGCCAGAGCCCGTCCTCGGCGCGGAGGATGAGCTCGGGCTTGCGGCGCGGTGGCCGCCCCGCGTCCAACCGGATGGTGAAGCGTGCCACCGTCAACGCTGCCACCACCTTCAGCTCGGCCATGGCGAAGCTCTGCCCGATGCAGTTCCTGCCACCGTGTCCCCCTCTGTCACCTCCACCGGGGGGGGGGGGACGCAGGGGACAGCAAGACCCCCGCCCCCTCAGCTGGGATGGGTGGTGGAGCAGATGGTGGAACCTCCCCAAAACGTAGGGACGGCGTTGTCCCCGTGATGCCCAAATGTCACGGCTGGGGGACAACCGCCTCACCTTGAACCCACCCAAGCTGGGGGGTGACACCTGGGGACACCTGTGTCCCCACCGTGGCTTACCTGGGACCGGCGGAGAAGGGGATGAAGGCCAACGGGGACCGTCCCTGGCTGTTCTCCAGGCTGAACCTCAGTGGGTTGTAGACCTGGGTTGACATGGACGCCGTCACGCTGTGGGGACGTGGTTGTCCCTGCTCGTGGTGACATCCTGCTGTCCCATGGTCATGGCAGGGTGGATGCCACCAGGGCCGAGTGGCTTCACCTGGGGGTCAGGCCAGATGTCCGGGTTGTGGTGGGTTCCATAGATGCTCATCAGGCAGATGATCCCTGGTGGGATGGAAACGGCCACCTTAGGGACAGGGGACAAGGAGGGACGGTGACACTGGGGACACCTTGCACCCCAGGAGAGCCATACCCTTGGGGATGACGCGTCCGTCACGCAAGGCGATGTCCTCGGTGCAGCGCCGGGACACGGCGGTGACGGGGGGATGCAGGCGAAGGCTCTCCTTGATGCACATGGTGGTGAAGGGCAGGTGGGACAGGTCCTCCCTGGGGGCGAGAGATGGTGACACCAGCGTCCCCGAGCCGGGTGGTCGGGAGATGACGCCGGGGACTTCTCACCATTCGATCTCCTCCACGTCCCTGCCCTTGAGGAGCTCGTGGACCTCCTGGCGGCACCGCTCCTGGTAGTGGGGGTGGCGGGCCAGGTTGTAGAGCAGCCACGCCAAGCCGCTGGCCGTCGTGTCATGGCCTGCAGGGACAAGGGGTGAGCGAGGGGACATGGGAGTCCCCCCTCTCTGGTGGCACCTGGTGGCTTCCCCTCACCCTCGAACATGAAGGTGTCAGCCTCCGCCGAGATGTCCTCATCCGACAGGGTGTTGCCATCCTCGTCCTGCAAAGGTGAGCGTGGCGGCCAAGGGTCCACCCCGTGGCCACCACCGTCCACTTGATCGCCACCATCCCCCTATGGCCGCCACCCTATGGCCAGCCCTCTCCATGGCCACCACCGTCCCCTTGATCGCCACCATCCCCCTATGGCCACCACCCTATGGCCAACCTTCTCCATGGCCACCACCATCCCCTTGGCCACCACCATCCCCTTGGCCACCACCATGCTGCTATGGCCACCACCCTACGGCCAACCTTCCCCATGGCCACCACCATCCCCTTGGCCACCACCATGCCGCTATGGCCACCACCCTTTGGCCAACCTTCCCCACGGCCACCACCATCCCCTTGACCACCACCATGCTGCTATGGCCACCACCATCCCCTTGGCCACCACCATGCCGCCATGGCCACCACCCTACGGCCAACCTTCCCCATGGCCACCACCATCCCCTTGACCACCACCGTGCCGCTATGGCCACCACCCTACGGCCAACCTTCCCCACGGCCACCACCATCCCCTTGGGCCACCACCATGCTGCTATGGCCACCACCATCCCCTTGACCACCACCATGCCGCCATGGCCACCACCCTACGGCCAACCTTCCCCATGGCCACCACCATCCCCTTGACCACCACCATGCTGCTATGGCCACCACCATCCCCTTGGGCCACCACCATGCTGCTATGGCCACCACCCTACGGCCAACCTTTCCCCATGGCCACCACCATGCCACTATGGCCACCACCATCCCCTTATGACCACCACCAAGCCACTATGGCCACCACCCTATAGCCAACCTTCTCCATGGCCACCACCATCCCCTTGTCCACCACCATGCTCCTGGGCCACCACCATGCCGCTATGGCCACCACCCTACGGCCAACCTTCCCCACAGCCACCACCATCCCCTTGGCCACCACCATGCCTCTTTGGCCACCACCCTATGGCCAACCGTGCCCACGGCCACACCATCTCACCCCGGCACTACCTTAGCGAGCAGGAGAAGGTCAATGAAGTCCATGCTCCGGCCCTGGTGGCTCTCCAGCCAGGCCTGGTGGCCGAGTCGGCGGAGGGCCTGGCGCCGGCGCTGCACCACGTCGGCCGTGAAGCTGTGCACGGTGGCGCAGGCTTGGGTGAAGCGGCGCCCGTCGGCCGAGAGGCGGTAGAGCCACGTTGGGTGATGGAGCGGGCGGTGATGACGTCTCACCACCAAGGTGCTGAGCTCCAGGATGGCTTTGATGTACTCGCTGGGCTGCCTATGGGGCACCGGGGACATCTGGGGACAACCACCGCGGGCCACCGGGGATGGCCACCCCTCTGGCCATGGTGAGCTTCGGCGGGGACATGGGGTGGCAGCGGGACGCCGTGAGGGCATGTGGGGACAGGCTGGGGTGACACCAGGGTGGGGGACTCCCTGGGGGGGGACACCCTGATGGGAGGGTGAAGCAGGGATAAGGGGGGACTCCAGGAGGGACAAAGTTGGGGTGGGGGGACCCTTGGCCACCACCATGCCGCTATGGCCACCACCCTACGGCCAACCTTCCCCATGGCCACCACCATCCCCTTGGCCACCACCATGCCGCTATGGCCACCACCCTACGGCCAACCTTCCCCATGGCCACCACCATCCCCTTGGCCACCACCATGCTGCTATGGCCACCACCACCCCCTTGGGCCACCACCATGCCGCTATGGCCACCACCCTACGGCCAACCTTCCCCATGGCCACCACCATCCCCTTGACCACCACCATGCTATGGCCACCACCATCCCCTTGGCCACCACCATGCCGCTATGGCCACCACCCTACGGCCAACCTTCCCCATGGCCACCACCATCCCCTTGGCCACCACCATGCTGCTATGGCCACCACCACCCCCTTGGGCCACCACCATGCCGCTATGGCCACCACCCTACGGCCAACCTTCCCCATGGCCACCACCATCCCCTCGGCCACCACCATGCTGCTATGGCCACCACCATCCCCTTGGGCCACCACCATGCCGCTATGGCCACCACCCTACAGCCAACCTTCCCCATGGCCACCACCATCCCCTTGGGCCACCACCATGCCGCTATGGCCACCACCCTACGGCCAACCTTCCCCATGGCCACCACCATCCCCTTGGGCCACCACCATGCCGCTATGGCCACCACCCTACGGCCAACCTTCCCCATGGCCACCACAATCCCCTTGGGCCACCACCATGCTGCTATGGCCACCACCGTACGGCCAACCTTCCCCATGGCCACCACCATCCCCTTGGGCCACCACCATGCCGCTATGGCCACCACCCTACGGCCAACCTTCCCCATGGCCACCACCATCCCCTTGGCCACCACCATGCTGCTATGGCCACCACCACCCCCTTGGGCCACCACCATGCCGCTATGGCCACCACCCTACGGCCAACCTTCCCCATGGCCACCACCATCCCCTCGGCCACCACCATGCTGCTATGGCCACCACCATCCCCTTGGGCCACCACCATGCCGCTATGGCCACCACCCTACAGCCAACCTTCCCCATGGCCACCACCATCCCCTTGGGCCACCACCATGCCGCTATGGCCACCACCCTACGGCCAACCTTCCCCATGGCCACCACCATCCCCTTGGGCCACCACCATGCCGCTATGGCCACCACCCTACGGCCAACCTTCCCCATGGCCACCACCATCCCCTTGGGCCACCACCATGCCGCTATGGCCACCACCCTACGGCCAACCTTCCCCATGGCCACCACCATCCCCTTGGGCCACCACCATGCCGCTATGGCCACCACCCTACGGCCAACCTTCCCCATGGCCACCACCATCCCCTTGGCCACCACCACGCTGCTATGGCCACCACCACCCCCTTGGGCCACCACCATGCCGCTATGGCCACCACCCTATGGCCAACCTTCCCCATGGTCACCACCATCCCCTCGGCCACCACCATGCTATGGCCACCACCTCCCCCTTGGGCCACCACCATGCCGCTATGGCCACCACCCTACGGCCAACCTTCCCCATGGCCACCACCATCCCCTTGGGCCACCACCATGCCGCTATGGCCACCACCCTATGGCCAACCTTCCCCATGGCCACCACCATCCCCTTGGGCCACCACCATGCCGCTATGGCCACCACCCTATGGCCAACCTTCCCCATGGCCACCACCATCCCCTTGGGCCACCACCATGCCGCTATGGCCACCACCCTACAGCCAACCTTCCCCATGGCCATCACCATCCGCTTGGGCCACCACCATGCCGCTATGGCCACCACCGTACGGCCAACCTTCCCCATGGCCACCACCATCCCCTCGGCCACCACCATGCTGCTATGGCCACCACCACCCCCTTGCGCCACCACCATGCCGCTATGGCCACCACCCTACGGCCAACCTTCCCCATGGCCACCACCATCCCCTTGGGCCACCACCATGCCGCTATGGCCACCACCCTACGGCCAACCTTCCCCATGGCCACCACCATCCCCTTGGGCCACCACCATGCCGCTATGGCCACCACCCTACGGCCAACCTTCCCCATGGCCACCACCATCCCCTTGGGCCACCACCATGCCGCTATGGCCACCACCCTACAGCCAACCTTCCCCATGGCCACCACCATCCCCTTGGGCCACCACCATGCCGCTATGGCCACCACCCTACAGCCAACCTTCCCCATGGCCACCACCATCCCCTTGGCCACCACCATGCTGCTATGGCCACCACCACCCCCTTGGGCCACCACCATGCCACTATGGCCACCACCCTACGGCCAACCTTCCCCATGGCCACCACCATCCCCTTGGGCCACCACCATGCCGCTATGGCCACCACCCTACAGCCAACCTTCCCCATGGCCATCACCATCCGCTTGAGCCACCACCATGCCGCTATGGCCACCACCCTACAGCCAACCTTCCCCATGGCCACCACCATCCCCTTGGCCACCACCATGCCGCTATGGCCACCACCCTACGGCCAACCTTCCCCATGGCCACCACCATCCCCTTGGGCCACCACCATGCCGCTATGGCCACCACCCTACGGCCAACCTTCCCCATGGCCACCACCATCCCCTTGGGCCACCACCATGCCGCTATGGCCACCACCCTATGGCCAACCTTCCCCATGGCCACCACCATCCCCTTGGCCACCACCATGCTGCTATGGCCACCACCACCCCCTTGGGCCACCACCATGCCACTATGGCCACCACCCTACGGCCAACCTTCCCCATGGCCACCACCATCCCCTTGGGCCACCACCATGCCGCTATGGCCACCACCCTACAGCCAACCTTCCCCATGGCCATCACCATCCGCTTGAGCCACCACCATGCCGCTATGGCCACCACCCTACAGCCAACCTTCCCCATGGCCACCACCATCCCCTTGGCCACCACCATGCCGCTATGGCCACCACCCTACGGCCAACCTTCCCCATGGCCACCACCATCCCCTTGGGCCAGCACCATGCCGCTATGGCCACCACCCTACGGCCAACCTTCCCCATGGCCACCACCATCCCCTTGGGCCACCACCATGCCGCTATGGCCACCACCCTATGGCCAACCTTCCCCATGGCCACCACCATCCCCTTGACCACCACCATGCTATGGCCACCACCTCCCCCTTGGGCCACCACCATGCCGCTATGGCCACCACCCTATGGCCAACCTTCCCCATGGCCACCACCATCCCCTTGACCACCACCATGCTATGGCCACCACCTCCCCCTTGGGCCACCACCATGCCGCTATGGCCACCACCCTACGGCCAACCTTCCCCATGGCCACCACCATCCCCTTGACCACCACCATGCTGCTATGGCCACCACCATCCCCTTGGGCCACCACCATGCTGCTATGGCCACCACCCTACGGCCAACCTTTCCCCATGGCCACCACCATGCCACTATGGCCACCACCATCCCCTTATGACCACCACCAAGCCACTATGGCCACCACCCTATAGCCAACCTTCTCCATGGCCACCACCATCCCCTTGACCACCACCATGCTATGGCCACCACCATCCCCTTGGCCACCACCATGCCGCCATGGCCACCACCCTACGGCCAACCTTCCCCATGGCCACCACCTCCCCCTTGGGCCACCACCATGCCGCTATGGCCACCACCCTACGGCCAACCTTCCCCATGGCCACCACCATCCCCTCAGCCACCACCACCGGTTTGGGGAGAACCCAACCAAAGTTGGGATGGTTCGGACCTTGACGGGCGCAAAGCCCGAGGGGGGGGGGACCCCAGTTGGGGACCAAACCAGGGCAGGGGAGACCCCGGCAGGGGCCAGAGCCGGGGTAAAGGGGGCGGGGGTCCCTCGTGGGGGGGACCCCGGGCAGGGGGGACGGGGACGGCGCCGGGGAGGGGGACAGGGTGACACTCACCGCTGGCACCCGCTGTCGTGGCTGAAGATGCATTTCTGGAGGGTGTCCAGGGCCAGGAGCCCGAGCTGCTCCAGCACCTCCAGCCCCACCGGGCCCCCCGCTGCCTGCGCCGCTGCCCGCCACTTGGCCTGCAGGCAGGGGTGGGGGCTGGGGGCGCGGCTGGGGGCGGGGGGGGGCTGGGGGCAGGGGGGGGTTCAGGGGCAGGGGGGGGCTGGGTGCAGGGTGGGATTTGGGTGCAGGTTCGGGGCTGGGTGCAGGGCAGGATCTGGGGACGGGGCTGGGTGCAGGCAGCGGGTGCAGGCGATGGGTGCAGGTTGGGGTCTGGGTGCAGGGGGGTTCTGGGGTCAGGGGGGGGGCTGGGGGCGGGGGGGGGCTGGGGGCAGGGGGGGTTCAGGTGCAGGGTGGGCTCTGGGTGCAGGTTCGGGGCTGGGTGCAGGGCAGGATCTGGGGACGGGGCTGGGTGCAGGCGATGGGTGCAGGTTGGGGTCTGGGTGCAGGGGGGGGGGCTGGGGGAAGGGGGGGGGCTGGGGCGGGGGGGGGGCTGGGGGCAGGGGGGGGTTCAGGTGCAGGGTGGGCTCTGGGTGCAGGTTGGGATTTGGGTGCAGGTTGGGATTTGGGTGCAGGTTCGGGGCTGGGTGCAGGGCAGGATCTGGGGACGGGTTTGGGTGCAGGCAGTGGGTGCACGCTGGGGTCTGGGTGCAGGTCGGGGTGCAGGCAGCGGGTGCAGGCTGGGGTCTGGGTGCAGGCAGCGGGTGCGGGTTGGGGGCTGGCTGCAGGTTGGGGTCTGGGTGCAGGTTCGGGGCTGGGTGCAGGGCAGGATCTGGGGACGGGGCTGGGTGCAGGCGATGGGTGCAGGTTGGGGTCTGGGTGCAGGGGGGGGGACTGGGGGCGGGGGGGGTTCAGGTGCAGGGTGGGCTCTGGGTGCAGGTTGGGATTTGGGTGCAGGTTGGGATTTGGGTGCAGGTTCGGGGCTGGGTGCAGGGCAGGATCTGGGGACGGGGCTGGGTGCAGGTGATGGGTGCAGGGTGGGGTCTGGGTGCAGGCAATGGGTGCGGGTTGGGGTCTGGGTGCGGGTTGGGGTCTGGGTGGGAGTCGGGTGCTGGGTGCAGGTCTGGGGCTGGGTGCAGGTTGGGATTTGGGTGCAGGTTCGGGGCTGGGTGCAGGACGGGGATCTGGGTGCAGGGCAGGATCTGGGGACAGGTCTGGGTGCAGGCAGCGGGTGCAGGCTGGGGTCGGGGTGCAGGCAGCGGGTGCAGGCAGTGGGTGCAGGACAGGATCTGGGTGCAGGCAGCGGGTGTGGGTCGGGGGCTGGGGATGGGGGGGCTGGGTGCAGGGCCCGGTCAGGGATTGGGAGCTGGGTGCAGGTCTGGGTGCAGGCAGCGGGGGGGGGGGGTTGGGGTCCGGCTGCAGGCAGCGGGTGCAGGCAGCGGGTGCAGGTTGGGGTCCGGCTGCAGGCAGCGGGTGCAGGTTGAGGTGTGGGTGCAGGCAGCGGGTGCAGGCAGCGGGTGCAGGTTGGGGTCTGGCTGCAGGCAGCGGGTGCAGGCAGCGGGTGCAGGTTGGGGTCTGGCTGCAGGCAGCGGGTGCAGGCAGCGGGTGCAGGTTGGGGTCTGGGTGCAGGCAGCGGGTGCAGGCAGCGGGTGCAGGTTGGGGTCCGGCTGCAGGCAGCGGGTGCAGGCAGTGGGTGCAGGTTGGGGCCTGAGTGCAGGCAGCGGGTGCAGGCAGCGGATGCAGGTTGAGGTGTGGATGCAGGCAGCGGGTGCAGGCAGCGGGTGCAGGTTGAGGTGTGGGTGCAGGCAGCGGGTGCAGGTTGAGGTGTGGGTGCAGGCAGCGGGTGCAGGCAGCGGGTGCAGGTTGAGGTGTGGGTGCAGGCAGCGGGTGCAGGTTGAGGTGTGGGTGCAGGCAGCGGGTGCAGCAGAGGGCTCGGGGTGCAGGCAGCGGGTGCTCACATGCAGGATGTGGGTGCTCTGGTTGAAGACGCCCACGTAGGCCTTGAGGACGTCCCCGTGGAAGGCGGGGGTCAGCAGGCGCCGGTGCCGAGCCCACTTCCGCCCGCCGCTCAGCAGCAGCCCGTCCCCTGCGGCCAGACACCCGGCTCCATCCGTGGGGCACCCATGGGTGCTGCCCCACCCGTCCCGCCATCCCCGAGCACCCGCTCACCCAGCCAAGGCTTGAGGAAGCCGTAGAAGAGCTGGTCCTTGGGGGCGATGAAGGCTACGAGAGAGGGGAGAGGGGCTTGGTGACGGGTGCCACCAGGGTGCCGTCAGGTCCCCTCAGGGGCTTGTAAGGAGGGTGGGGTCCCTAGGGAGAGGGGACCCCCCGTCTGCACCCATAACCACCACGGGGTGGGGGTTTGGGTACAACCAGGCCATGGGCTGACCATGGTGACACCTTTGGGTGGCCCCGGGGACCCTCAAGGACAGGTTGGTGGCCACCATGACATGGGCATTTGGGCTGGCCATGGGTCACACCTTTGGGTGGCCCCGGGGACCCTCAAGGACAGGTTGGTGGCCACCATGACATGGGCATTTGGGCTGGCCATGGGTCACACCTTTGGGTGGCCCCGGGGACCCTCAAGGACAGGTTGGTGGCCACCATGACATGGGCATTTGGGCTGGCCATGGGTCACACCTTTGGGTGGCCCGGGGACCCTCAAGGACAGGTTGGTGGCCACCATGGCATGGGCATTTGGGCTGGCCATGGGTCACACCTTTGGGTGGCCCCAGGGAGCCTCAAGGACAGGTTGGTGGCCACCATGACATGGGCATTTGGGCTGGCCATGGGTCACACCTTTGGGTGGCCCCGGGGACCCTCAAGGACAGGTTGGTGGCCACCATGGCATGGGCATTTGGGCTGGCCATGGGTCTCACCTTTGGGTGGCCCCAGGGAGCCTCAAGGACAGGTTGGTGGCCACCACTGTGTAGATATTTGGGCACTCACTGGGCTGGCCATGGGTCACACCTTTGGGTGGCCCCGGGGACCCTCAAGGACAGGTTGGTGGCCACCATGGCATGGGCATTTGGGCTGGCCATGGGTCACACCTTTGGGTGGCCCCGGGGACCCTCAAGGACAGGTTGGTGGCCACCATGACATGGGCATTTGGGCTGGCCATGGGTCACACCTTTGGGTGGCCCCGGGGACCCTCAAGGACAGGTTGGTGGCCACCACTGTGTAGATATTTGGGCACTCACTGGGCTGGCCATGGGTCACACCTTTGGGTGGCCCCGGGGACCCTCAAGGACAGGTTGGTGGCCACCATGGCATGGGCATTTGGGCTGGCCATGGGTCACACCTTTAGGTGGCCCCAGGGAGCCTCAAGGACAGGTTGGTGGCCACCATGACATGGGCATTTGGGCTGGCCATGGGTCAAACCTTTGGGTGGCCCCGGGGACCCTCAAGGACAGGTTGGTGGCCACCATGGCATGGGCATTTGGGCTGGCCATGGGTCACACCTTTGGGTGGCCCCGGGGACCCTCAAGGACAGGTTGGTGGCCACCATGACATGGGCATTTGGGCACTCACTGAGCCAACCAAGTGTCACCTCTGGGTGGCTCTGGAGACCCTTGGGGTTGGGTTGGTGGCCACCAAACGATGGGTGCCTGGGGAGAGCCAGATCACCGGGCCAGCCATGGTGACACCTCTGGGTGACCCTGGGGACCTTCAGGGCTGGGTTGGTGGCCTTGGTGTCCTACCTGAGGCCAGGAGGACGGGGCGGAGGGTGGCGGGGTGGAAGAGGCGTAGGATGGGCATCCACGGTGAGACCCACCAGAGGCAGCCGTGCCGGTAGCGTGCCACCAGCTCGTCCACCTCCTGCAGACCCTCCTCCGTGCTCTTCCCCTGCGCCGCGGGCCACCGGCGGGCTCAGTGACGGCCTTGGGGACAGCCTTGTCCCCAGGGTCGTGGCCAGCCTTGGGGACACGCTTGACCCCAGCTGGTAGCCAGCTTTGGGGATGGTCTCAGCTTGGGGTCCCAGATGGACTTGGGGACGCTCAGAGCTCACGTGGCACCACCCTGTCCCCCCCACCCCCGCCAGGTGCCACCACCCTGTCCCCACTGTCTCCCATCCCGGGTGCCACCACCCTGTCCCCACTGTCTCCCATCCTTGGTGCCACCACCCTGTCCCCGCCACCCCCCCCCCAGGTGCCACCACCCTGTCCCCACTGTCTCCCATCCTTGGTGCCACCACCCTGTCCCCACCCCCCCCAGGTGCCACCACCCTGTCCCCACTGTCCCCCATCCTTGGTGCCACCACCCTGTCCCCGCCACCCCCCCCAGGTGCCACCACCCTGTCCCCACTGTCCCCCATCCTTGGTGCCACCACCCTGTCTCTGCCACCCCCGCCAGGTGCCACCACCCTGTCCCCACTGTCTCCCATCCTGGGTGCCACCACCCTGTCCCCGCCACCCCCCCCAGGTGCCACCACCCTGTCCCCACTGTCTTCCATCCTGGGTGCCACCACCCTGTCCCTGCCATCCCCCTAGGTGCCACCACCCTGTCCCCACCCAGCTGCCACCACCCTGTCCCCACTGTCTCCCATCCTTGGTGCCACCACCCTGTCCCCGCCACCCCCCCCAGGTGCCACCACCCTGTACCCACTGTCCCCCATCCTGGGTGCCACCACCCTGTCCCCACCCCCCCCAGGTGCCACCACCCTGTCCCCACTGTCTCCCATCCTTGGTGCCACCACCCTGTCCCCGCCACCCCCCCCAGGTGCCACCACCCTGTCCCCACCCAGCCGCCACCACCCTGTCCCCACTGTCCCCCATCCTTGGTGCCACCACCCTGTCCCCGCCACCCCCCCCAGGTGCCACCACCCTGTCCCCACCCAGCTGCCACCACCCTGTCCCCACTGTCCCCCCCCAGCTGCCACCACCCTGTCCCCACTGTCCCCCATCCTTGGTGCCACCACCCTGTCCCTGCCATCCCCCCAGCTGCCACCACCCTGTCCCCACTGTCCCCCCCCCAGCTGCCACCACCCTGTCCCTGTCCCCCCCCCAGCTGCCACCACCCTGTCCCCACTGTCCCCCCCCAGCTGCCACCACCCTGTCCCTGTCCCCCCCCCAGCTGCCACCACCCTGTCCCCACTGTCCCCCCCCCCAGCTGCCACCACCCTGTCCCTGCCACCCCCCCAGCTGCCACCACCCTGTCCCCACTGTCCCCCATCCTTGGTGCCACCACCCTGTCCCTGCCATCCCCCCAGCTGCCACCACCCTGTCCCCACTGTCCCCCATCCTAGGTGCCACCACCCTGTCCCCCCCCAGGTGCCACCACCCTGTCCCCTCTGTCCCCCCCCCAGGTGCCACCACCCTGTCCCCCCCCAGGTGCCACCACCCTGTCCCCTCTGTCCCCCCCCCAGGTGCCACCACGCTGTCCCCTCTGCTGTCCCCTCACCAAGCCGGTGTGACCCAGCAGCCAGTTGCGCCACGGCGGCCGGGGGAAGCGGCGCAGGCGGTGGCAGGTGGCCCGGAAGCGGGTGACGGTGACCACGGCGTCCCAAAGCCACCCCAGCAGCAGGGCCAGGAGCAGGGTGCCGATGGCCACCGCACCCAGGGGACCCGGCGCCCAGGCCACCGCCATGGCACCCGCTCCCTGGGGACAGGGCAAAGGTCGGGTGCGGGTGGGTGGGCACGGTGGTGTCACGTGTCCCCGCAGCAGGGTGTCATCATGCGCATCCTGGTGGCTTTGTTGTCATGCGTGTCCTGGTGCCACCGTCCCCCCGGGCGCGTGCTGGTGGCATCATCCCTTGACGTGTCCTGGTGGCACCGTCCCCCCATGTGTGTCCTGGTGACATCGTCCTTTGACATGTCCTGGTGGCATCGTCCCCCCACGTGTGTCCTGGTGGCTTCACGCCATGACATGTGTCCTGGTGGCACCGTCCCCCCATGTGTGTCCTGGTGACATCGTCCTTTGACGTGTCCTGGTGGCATCGTCCCCCCACGTGTGTCCTGGTGGCTTCACGCCATGACATGTGTCCTGGTGGCATTGTCCCCCCAGGCACGTGCTGGTGGCATCATCCCTTGACGTGTCCTGGTGGCATCGTCCCTCCATGTGTGTCCTGGTGGCTTCACGCCAAGACATGTGTCCTGGTGGCATCGTCCCCCCATGTGTGTCCTGGTGACATCGTCCTTTGACATGTCCTGGTGGCACCGTCCCCCCATGTGTGTCCTGGTGGCTTCACGCCATGACATGTGTCCTGGTGGCACCGTCCTCCCATGTGTGTCCTGGTGGCTTCACGCCATGACATGTGTCCTGGTGGCATCGTCCCCCCAGGCGCGTGCTGGTGGCATCATCCCTTGACGTGTCCTGGTGGCACCGTCCCCCCATGTGTGTGCTGGTGACATCGTCCTTTGACGTGTCCTGGTGGCATTGTCCCCCCATGTGTGTCCTGGTGGCTTCACGCCATGACATGTGTCCTGGTGGCATCGTCCCCCCATGTGTGTCCTGGTGACATCGTCCTTTGACGTGTCCTGGTGGCATCGTCCCCCCACGTGTGTCCTGGTGGCTTCACGCCATGACATGTGTCCTGGTGGCATCGTCCCCTCATGTGTGTGCTGGTGACATCGTCCGTTGACGTGTCCTGGTGGCACCGTCCCCCCATGTGTGTCCTGGTGACATCGTCCTTTGACGTGTCCTGGTGCCATCGTTCCCCCATGTGTGTCCTGGTGGCATCGTCCCCCCACACGTGTGCTGGTGACATCGTCCCTTGACGTGTCCTGGTGACATCACGCCCGGATGTGTGTCCTCGTGGCACACGCACACGCCCCCCTCTGCGTGCGCACGCACGTGGGCACGCACACGTGTGCGCACACATACGCACACACGCCTTGCGCATACGTGTATGTGTGCACACCCCCCCTGCACGCCCCCACGCGCACACACGGACACGCACACGCCCCCTGCACGCACGTACGTGCGCGTGCAAACGCACGTGTGTACACGCGCAGCCCGTGCACACGCACACGCAGACACCGCTATGCGTGCACGCACCCCTGCGCACACACGCGTGCACGACGCACACACACGTGTGCGCACGCACATGCACATATGCACACACACCCCGTGCACGCACACGTATGCGGACACACGCATGCACATGCGCGTGCACACGCACGCGTATGTATGCACGCCCGCTCCATGCACACACACGCACACACACGTGTGCACGCCCCTCCTGCACAAGCACACGCATGCACACGCGTGTGTAAGCACACCCCACGCACGCACACGCGTGTCTGCACCCCCTGCGCGAGCACACGCCCACACACGTGCACGTATGCACGCACCCCGTGCGCGCACACACGTGCGTAAGCGCACACACACGTATGTAAGCACACCCCACGCACGCACACGCGTGTCTGCACCCCCTGCGCGAGCACACGCCCACACACGCGCACATATGCACACACCCCGTGCGCGCACACACGTGCGTAAGCGCACACACACGTATGTAAGCACACCCCACGCACGCACACGCGTGTCTGCACCCCCTGCGCGAGCACACACCCACACACGCGCACGTATGTGCACGCTTCTTGTGCGCGCGCACCCCACGCGCCCACTCACGCACACGCGTGTCGCCCCTTCCTAGCCCCCCCCCCCCCGCGCGTGTGCGCACATACGTGTCGCTGAGCCGCCCCGCCGGAAGCGCCCACGCAACGCGCACGTGTGTCGCCCTGCCACACCCCCTCGTGCCCGTGTGTCCGTGTCCCCACCCCGCCGCCGTCCCCCGCCCCCGGTGACATTTGGGGCCGAAGTCCGGCGAGGCCGCGACGCCGGAGGCCGCGAGCGGGGGCCGCGTCCCGCACCATGCTCCCGTGGCTCCTCGTGGCACTGAGCGTCTGCGCCCTGCCCGGCACAGGTAGGCACGCGCCGCGACACGCCGCGACACGCCGCGACACGCCGCGACGCTCCGCGGCCTCCCGCGGCACCCCGCAACGCGCGGCGACGTGCTACAGCACGCCGCGATGGGCCGCGACACGTCATGATAGGCCACGCCACGCCACGACGTGCCGCGACGCGCCACAACACGCCACAACGCGCCGCGACGTGCTACAGCACGCCATGATAGGCCACGACACGCCACGACATGCCGCAACACTCCACAACGCGCCACAACATGCCACAACACTCCACGACACCCCACAGCACGCCACAACATGCTACAACACACCATGATACGGCACGACACGCCACGACACTCCACAACACCCCACAACACGCCACAACGTGCTACAACACACCACAACATGCTACAGCACGCCACGATAGGCCACGCCACGCCACGACATGCCGCAACACTCCACAACACGCCACAACATGCCACAACACTCCACGACACCCCACAACATGCCACAACATGCTACAACACACCACGATAGGCCACCACACGCCACGACACGCCACGACATGCTGCAACACCCCACAACACGCCACAACACCCCACAACATGCTGCAACACATCGTAACATGCTACAAGACACCATGATATGGCACAACACGCCACGACACTCCACAACACACCATGACATGCCACAACACTCCACGACACCCCACAACACGCCACAACATGCTACAATGCACCGCGATATGCCACAACACCCCACAACACGCCACGACACCCCACAACATGCTACAACATACCACAACACGCAACAACATGCTGCAACACACGACGATATGCCGCAACACCCCACAACGCGCTACAACATACCACAACATGCCACAACATGCTACAACACACCACCATATGCCACAACACCCCACAACACGCCACTACATGCTACAGCACACCGCGATATGCTGCAACACCCCACAACATGCCACAACATGCTACAACACACCATGATATACCACAACACCCTACAACATGTCATGCCCCCCCACAACACGCCACGACATGCCGCAACACCCCACAACATGCTACAGCATACCACAACACGCCACAACATGCCACAGCACACCATGATATGCCACGACACCCCATGACACCCCACAACACGCCACAGCACGCCACATCACCCCACAACACGCCACAACATGCTACAGCACACCGCGATATGCCGCAACACCCCACAACATGCTACAACATACCACAACATGCCACAACATGCTACAACACACCGTGATACGCCGCAACACGCCGCAACATACCACAACACGCCACAACATGCTACAGGACACCACGCCATGCCACAACACCCCACAACACCCCACAACATGCCACAACATGCTACAGCACACCGCGATATACCACAACACCCCACAACACGCCACGACACCCCACAACACGCTACAACATACCACAACACGCCACAACATGCTATAGCACACCGCGATATACCACAACACCCCACAACACCCCACAACACGCCACAACATGCTACAGCACACCACGCCATGCCACAACACCCCACAACACCCCACAACACGCCACGACACCCCACAACACGCCACAACATGCTACAGCACACCACGCCATGCCACAACACCCCACAACACCCCACAACACCCCACAACACGCCACAACATGCTACAGCACACCACGCCATGCCACAACACCCCACAACACCCCACAACACGCCACGACACCCCACAACACGCTACAACATACCACAGCACGCCACAACATGCTACAACACACCACGATATGCCGCAACACCCCACAACACCCCACAACACCCCACAACGCGCCACAACATGCTACAGCACACCGCACCATGCCACAACACGCCACGCCACGCCACAATACATCACAACACGCTACAACATACCACAACACGCCACAACATGCTACAACACACCGCCATATGCCGCAACGCCCCACAACGCGCCACAACATGCTACAGCGCACCACGCCACGCCACAACACGCCACGCCACGATACATCACAACCCGCCCCGGCGTGCAGCCACCCGCTACAACACACCCCAACACGCCACCACACGCGTGTGCCAACCCCCCGGCCCCTTTTCGGGCCCAAACGGCTCCGGTTGCGCTTTTTTCCCCTAATTAGGGCGATTTTAGCCCAAATTTGTGCCCACGTGGGTGGGGCCGGGGGGGTCAGCGGGGCCGGGGGAGGGGCTGCACCCACTTTTGGGCAGGTTTGGCGTCAGTCAGGCTTGGGGTGCTCGCGACGGGTGCAGTCGCCCTGCTTTGGGGTGCTTTCGCCCTTTTTTGGGGCAGCTTTTGCCTTTTTTTTGGTGTTTTCACCCTGGTTTGGCTGCAGTCACCCAGTTCTGGGTGCCTTTGCTATTTTTTGGGGTGCTTTTGCCTTTTTTTTTTGGGTGCTCGCGCCCTGTTCTGGGTGCTTTACTCCTGCTTTTGGGGTGTTTTCGCCCTGTTTTGGGTGCTTTCACCCTGTTCTGGGTGCTTTCACCCTCTTTTGGGTGCCTTTGTCCTGCTCTGGGGTGTTTTCGCCCTGTTTTGGGTGCTTTCACCCTGTTCTGGGTGCTTTTGTCCTGGTTCTGGGTGCTTTTGTCCTGCTTTTGGGTGCTTTTGTCCTGGTTTTGGGTGCTTTCACCCTGTTCTGGGTACTTTTGTCCTGGTTTTGGGTGCTTTCACTGTGTTTTTGGGTGCTTTCACCCTGTTCTGGGTGCTTTTGTCCTGGTTTTGGTTGCTTTCACCCTGTTTTGGGTGCTTTTGTCCTGTTTTGGGGTGCTTTTGTCCTGGTTTTGGGTGCTTTCACCCTGTTCTGGGTGCTTTACTCCTGCTTTTGGGGTATTTTCGCCCTGTTTTGGGTGCTTTCACCCTGTTCTGGGTGCTTTTGTCCTGGTTTTGGGTGCTTTCACCCTGCTTTGGGTGCTTTTGTCCTGTTTTGGGGTGCTTTCACCCTGTTCTGGCTGCTTTTGTCCTGTTTTGGGGTGCTTTCACCCTGTTCTGGCTGCTTTTGTCCTGTTTTGGGGTGCTTTCACCCTGTTCTGGGTGCTTTTGTCCTGGTTTTGGGTGCTTTCACTGTGGTTTTGGGTGCTTTCACCCTGTTCTGGGTGCTTTTGTCCTGGTTTTGGGTGCTTTCACCCTGTTCTGGGTGCTTTCACCCTCTTTTGGGTGCCTTTGTCCTGCTCTGGGGTGTTTTCACCCTGGTTTGGGTGCTTTCACCCTGTTCTGGGTGCTTTTGTCCTGGTTTTGGGTGCTTTCACCCTGCTTTGGGTGCTTTTGTCCTGGTTTTGGGTGCTTTCACCCTGGTTTTGGTTGCTTTCACCCTGTTTTGGGTGCTTTTGTCCTGTTTTGGGGTGCTTTTGTCCTGGTTTTGGGTGCTTTCGCCCTGGTTTTGGGTGCTTTCACCCTGTTCTGGGTGCTTTCACCCTCTTTTGGGGTGCTTTCACCCCCTTCTGGGTGCCTTTGTCCTGCTCTGGGGTGTTTTCACCCTGGTTTGGGTGCATTCACTCTGTTTTGGGTGCATTCACCCTTTTCCTGGGTGCTTGCGCCCTCTTCTGGGTGCTTTCACATTGCGCTGGGTGCCTTCACCCCGTTTTGGGTGCATTTGCCCTGTTTAGGGTGTTTTCACCCACTTTTAGGTGCATTCACCCCGCTTTGGGTGCTTTCGCCCTTTTCTGGGTGCAGTCACCCTGCTCTGGGTGCATTTGCTCTGCTCTGGGTGCTTTCACCCTGTTTTGGGTGCATTTCCCCTTCTTTGGGTACTTTCCCATCGCTTTGGGCGCTTTCACCCTGTTTTGGGTGCATTCACTCTCTTCTGGGTGCCTTCGCCCTGTTTTGGGTGCATTCACCCTGTTTTGGGTGCATTCACCCTGTTTTGGGTCTTTTCACCCTGTTTTGGGTGCTTTGCCCTGTTTGGGGTGCGTTCACCCTTTCCCTGGGTGCTTGCGCCCTCCTCTGGGTGCTTTCACATCGCCCTGGGTGCATTCACCCAATTTGAGGTGCTTTCACCCTGTTTTGGGTGCATTTGCCCTTTTCTGGGTGCGTTTGCTCTGCTGTGGGTGCTTTCACCCTGTTTTGGGTGCATTTGCTCTGGTTTTGGGTGCATTTGCCCTTTTCTGGGTGCGTTTGCTCTGCTGTGGGTGCTTTCACCCTGTTGTGGGTGCTTTCACCCTGCTTTGGGTGTATTCGCCCTGTTTTGGGTGCATTCGCCCTGTTTTGGGTGCGTGTCCCCTCATTTTGGTGCAGTCACCCCGTTCTGGGCGCACGCTCACCCACCCTGCGAGACTCTTGCCATCCCTGCACCCATGGGCGCTGCGCCTGCACCCACGGGTACCCCGACCCCACGGGTGTCCCTCGGTCCTCTCCCACGTCCCCGTCCCCTCCCCAGGTCTCCCACCCCGCACCATGGACTCGGTGGTTCAGATCGTGGAAGCCCTTGAGTCGACTGACCGCGGCTTCAACGGCACCGTACCGGAGCTGGCGCGGGCGCTGGGTGGCTGCGGCACCCCGGGGTGCCGCGCGGTGCTGGGAGAGCCACCCGATGTCCCACCAGCCCCACCAACGCTCAGCCGCCAGCAGTGGCTGCTCTTCACCCAACTCCTCCGCCACGACGCCGCAGCGCCCGAGCGCGGCGCGGTGCTGGCGCCCGACGGCTCCACCGTCGCCCTTGGCCCCCTCCTCGCCGGCATCGAGGTTGGCCTCAAGCGGGCGGCGGGGTGGCCCATCCCCACCGTCGAGCCACCCATCGACGCGCTCTACGCTGTCACCGTCACCGAGGCTTTGGGGACATCCTTCCTCTTGGCTCGTGACGGTGATGGCAACCGAGCCACGCTGGGACCCGGCGGCTGTTGGGACGATGTGGACGACCCCCAAAACTACACTCTGCTGGGACCCCCGTCACCCATCCCTGATGCCATCGCCAACGGGGCGATGGATGGGGTGCTGCTGGGTGCCCACCTGGCCCGAGCACCCACCCCACTCGCCGACCTTCTCCGGGACTACTACGGGACGGGCAACGGCACGGAGAAAGGGCGACCACCCAGCAGTTACCGGCGGCGAGATTTCGGGGTGCTGACGGGGCCAGGGAAGCTGGAGGAGGAGGTGGCAGCCATGCTGAGGGTGCTGCGGGTGCTGCCACCCACCCGGGAGCTGTTGGAGGACGTGGGGCCGGAGGAGGCGGTGGCCATCGCTCGTCAAGCGGCGCAGGACTTCACGGAGGTCTACGTGGGTAGGAAGGTGGCACCGGGTTGCGATATCACATCTGGCCCCCCCCAAAAAAAAATTGGGTGGGAGCACCTGGGTGGGGCTGGGGGTCCCCAGTGTCACCCCAGTGTAGGTGGCACTGGGGGGAGTTAAGTTCTGGGAGCTGACTGGTGACATATGGCCTGGCTTGGTCAGACACCACCATGTCTCCTGGATGGACACCACCGTGTCCCCAGATGGTGGTCCCTTGATGGACACCACCATGTCTCCTGGATGGACACCACCGTGTCCCCAGATGGTGGTCCCTTGATGGACACCACCATGTCTCCTGGATGGACACCACCGTGTCCCCAGATGGTGGTCCCTTGATGGACACCACCATGTCTCCTGGATGGACACCACCGTGTCCCCAGATGGTGGTCCCTTGATGGACACCACCATGTCTCCTGGATGGACATCGGTGTGTCCCCATGATGGACACCCACAAGTCCCTTGGGTGGCCACCAGTGTGTCCCCTGGATGGACATCGGTGTGTCCCCATGATGGACACCCACAAGTCCCTTGGGTGGCCACCAGTGTGTCCCCTGGATGGACATCGGTGTGTCCCCATGATGGACACCCACAAGTCCCTTGGGTGGCCACCAGTGTGTCCCCTGGATGGACATGGGTGTGTCCCCATGATGGACACCCACAGGTCCCTTGGGTGGCCACCAGTGTGTCACCTGGATGGACATCAGTGTGTCCCCATGATGGACACCCACAGGTCCCTTGGGTGGCCACCAGTGTGTCCCCTGGATGGACATCGGTGTGTCTCCTGGATGGACACCATTCTGTCTACTGGATGGACACCACTCTGTCTACTGGATGGACACCACTGTGTCCCCTAGATGGACACTGGCGTGTCCCCAGATGGTGGTCCCTGGATGGCCACCATCATGTCCCTTGGATAATGGGTCCTTGGACACCGCTTTGTCCCCTGGATGGCCACCAATGTGTCCCCTGGATGGCCACCACCTCTGGATGGACACCAGTGTGTCCTCGGTTGGTGGGTCCCTGCCCAGACACCACCATGTCCTCTGGACACAGCCATGTCCCCAGCCAAGGGACACCCTGAGCAGATGCCCCACGTCCCCTAGATGAGGCCATGACACCACCGTGTCCCAGGCCAAGGGGTTCCTCAGCTGGGCAGATGCTCCATGTCCCCAAGACCCCAAGGGGACGCTGCCACGTCCCCAACTGCCCGTAGGACCGGGCAAGTCCCCTTCTTCCACCGCCTGCCTTCCCTCACAGAGTGCCCGGCCATCGTGCCCCGGTGCATGTGGGGTGCCCGTCCCTACCGGGGCACCCCCAGACCGTTGACCCTCCCCTTGGGCTCTGTCTACATCCACCACACCTTCATACCCAGCGCCCCGTGCCGCACCTTCACCGCCTGCGCCCGCGCCATGCGCGCCATGCAACGCTTCCACCAGGACACCCGCGGTTGGGATGACATCGGCTACAGGTGAGACCCCGTCACCCCGCCGCGGTCCCCGTCACCCATCTCCGGGCAGCTCAGGTTGACCCATGGGTGCTTGCAGCTTCGTGGTGGGGTCGGACGGGTACCTGTACCAAGGCCGAGGTTGGCACTGGGTTGGTGCCCACACCAGAGGCTACAACAGCAAAGGCTATGGCGTGGGCTACGTTGGAG